>NW_015506056.1:247663-272279 GCF_001515645.1 Sinocyclocheilus grahami | reverse complement strand
ATTTTGAATTCAGATAAATAGTGTTCATATCGATATCGGAATTATATCGTATCGACCGAAATGAAGAAATATATCGTGATATCAATTTTGGCCATATCGTCCAGCCCTACTTATGCTCAAGTATTTGTTTAGATCAAACCTACAATGGTAAAAGTATTATCCGTGTAAAATTAACTAATGGAAAAAGCAAGGTCGGTTCCCATCTTCCAGTTCTTCTGTTTGCTCTTTATGGATATGAAATATTAGTTCTGTCTCTCTCTCTCTGTAAGGTTGGCAAGGATAAGACGTTGCATGTGAAAGTGGTAAAGATGAATCCGCTGGAGAATCCTCCAGAAGAAAATGTGGAGAAAAAGATGGAAGGAGCTTGTGATTCTCCATCCAGTGATAAAGAGAATGCTAGTCAGGAGAACCTGAAGAAGGAGCCACAGTCCAAAGAGGAGGACAGCAGGAGAGAGAGTCTCTGTGAGTCTTAGCTGCTCTTCATGGTCATCCTTTTCACGATATATTAAAATAATCAAATTTTTGGTTCATATTTAAATAATTAGTAGCCTAATTGTAATTGTTTATACTTCTACATTGAAGTATAAAATGAGTTTCTTTGTGAGTTAAAATGTAATAAATATTTTTTGTTTTACCGTGTTTTTTTTTTTTTGGTCTGTAGCTGATAGGGCCCGCCGTTCACCCAGAAAACTCCCAACCAGTATGAAAGAAGAGAAGAAGAAATGGGTCATGCCCAAATTTCTGCCCCACAAGTACGATGTCAAACTTCTCAATGAGGACAAAGTTATCAGTGACGTCCCTGCAGACAGCCTGTTCAGAACGGAGCGGCCTCCCAACAAAGAAATAATGCGCTACTTCATCAGACACTACGCTCTGAGGTTGGGCTCGGGAGAGAGCGCCCCCTGGGTGGTGGAGGATGAATTGGTGAAAAAGTACAACCTGCCAAGCAAATTCAGCGACTTTTTACTGGACCCTCACAAGGTGGGGTACATGCTTCAGGAAAAAAAGTGTTTTTTATAGAGAATTGTTTTATTATATTAGATTTTCCTCTGTTTAGTTTTTGGCAGAAAATCCATCCGCCAAGAGGAAAAGCATGAGCTCACCGGAAGGTAAACCCAATAAGAAGCTGAAGACTGCGGAGACAGGAAAAGACAGTGAGGGAGTCAAAGTAAAAGGGGAAAAGAAGAAAAAGAAAAAAGATTCCCAGAACATACCTCTCAGCCCAACCCTTTGGGGTCATATGCAGGTATTTATAATACTAACCAAAGCATAAAAGCACTCTTCACATAAATGGGGCCCTATGAAATCCATTAAATTTTTTTCCTAAATTTCGTTTAAAGTTTTTTTTAAATTTAAATTTTTCTCGATTCATTCTTTCATTTAAAATTTTCTCGACTCCTTTTTAATAGTTAAATTAAATTGTATTAATCAAAAAGCATGTCTAATTAAAATCATGAAACTTATACATTTTCACATCAATTTATTAAAAGTTTGACAAAAATTACATGTTTAGGGCCCTATGAAATTTATTTTCTCTCACCATATTTTTGATTGTTACCAAATTCTGCGTTTTAGCATGTCTAATTATTTGAATGCATAAAACAATTTATTTTATTCATTTTTTTTTCTTAAAGTAGCCTTATGAATTTTTTTTCCTCAGAAATTCTGTGTTGTGTATTTTAAAATTTTCTGGTTATCAAATGAAGGCATAAAACATTAATTTCATTTATCTTTTAATTATTGAAAATTAAGCAAATTTAATTTTTTGGCAAACGGGATTTACTATTAAAATTAACAGAGACACGCAGAACATGCAGGATTCATATTTAAATCGACTTTAGCGGCTTAATATTTACAAATACTAGTCCATATCACGATTTGATAATGAAGTGTAATGACCTACTTTTTATTAATTCATTCAAAATTTGACAAATTCCGTGACATTCCGCGTTAAACTCTGAATTCTGTTTTTATGACTGGATTACGCGATTCCGTCCACGTTTTCCGCATCGCGGAAATCATAGGGCCCTACATAAATCACTAGATTCTATTAGTCTACCTAAAAGTTCATGGATTGCTAAGATACCAATGGGATACTCTTAATATGTGTAAAAATACATAGCACACAATTATACTGAAATTATTAAATAATATTAACCTAAACATGGTTGGTTTTGCTGTTGCATATCATAATGTTGCTGTTTACTGTTTGGAACAGAATTTATGACAAGTACAAGACTATGATGTCTTAAAATGCTGTCTAGGTAGTAGGGGTGTTAATTAATGATCAATCAATTGGTGCTAATAATTAAATTCACTTTAGTATGGATACACGTTGACCTGTTGGCCTGCTCTCTTGATTGCTCAAGACAAATTTCTCCCAACTAATAAACTAACCTTTGCAGTATAAATATTTTTTGGAAATTTAATTTTTTTTTGTCGTATGGTTGTCTAGGAGGGGACTTGTAATTGTATAAAATGAATGTTCTTCAACGGTTTATATAACATATAAATGTTTTATTCCTTTAAATATTTGTTGGATTTATTTATTTTTCTGTATTTTTTTTGTTCAGGTGAAGAAAGTTAATGGATCTCCGTTAAAAATGAAAAACTCAGGTACATCTAAGAAATGTGATGGGGAAAACATCCTCAGCGCCCCAAAATTAAATAAAAAGCAGGGAGACAAAAAATCCACTGACCCCAAAAAGAGCCGCAAGAGTGGGGTCACCAAGACTCCCAATGGCCAGAAGCTCTCCAAAAAGGAAGACAAAAGCGCTGGAAGCACCAAGAAACCCAAAATGAAGCAGATGACCCTTTTGGATCTTGCCAAAAGCCCACCTGCTGCTGCTAGCCCCAAAAAGCGAGGCAGAAGTCCAAGTACTGGCTCTGCTAAGCTGGGCAAACCTTTGGCGCCCATGGCCTTACATCTCCTTCGGTTTTACAAGGAGAATAAAGGCAAAGAAGACAAGAAGACAACTCTGTCCTCACTGGTGTCTAAGGCGGCAAAAACGCTGTCCGCAGAGGATCGTGGCCGGCTTCCTGAGGGGCTGAAAGAGCTGGTGCAAAAACGCTGGGAACTGTTTGAGCAGAAACGCAGATGGGCCCTTATGACCGAGGAGGAGAAACAGGACGTTCTGCGGCAGAAGCGCCAGGAAATCAAGCAGAAGCTGCGTGAGAAAGCCAAAGAGCGGAGGGAGAAAGAAATGCAGATGAGACGGGAGATGTCACGCCGTTACGAAGACCAGGAGCTCGAAGGCAAGAGCTTGCCAACATTCCGTTTGTTCGACATGCCCGAGGGGCTTCCCAACACCCTCTTTGGTGACATAGCCATGGTAGTTGAGTTCCTTCACTGCTACTCTGGCCTCCTGATGCCTGATGACCAGTATCCTATCACCTCTATCGCTCTGATGGAGGCTTTAGCTGGAGAGAAGGCAGGTTTCCTCTACTTGAACCGTGTGCTGGTGGTGCTGCTGCAAACACTTCTGCAAGATGAGCTGGCGGAAGGTTACAGTGAACTGGACATGCCGTTATCTGAGATTCCTCTGACCATGCACTCCATATCCGAGCTGGTTCGCTTGTGTTTACGGCCAACGGATGCCCATGAGGAAGAGAGCGCCCGCGGCTCGGATGACTGGCAGCCTGGTGTGGGCTACGATGACGTGGTGAGCAGTGAGTTCTTGGAAAAACTGGAGACGTCGGAGGTGTTTGAACTGAACTCTCAGGAGAAGGTCAGCCTGCTGGTGGCGCTGTGTCATCGTATCCTCATGACCTATTCAGTGGAAGATCACGTGGAGGCCACTCAGCAGCGATCTGCCGAGCTGTGGAGGGAGCGGCTTGCCACGCTTAAAGAAGTCAATGAACGTAAAAAGGCAGAGAAGCAGAAACGCAAAGAGCAGATGGAGGCAAAAACCGATGCTAGCGGAGAGGTACTAATGAGGGCAGATGGGAGGAAAGATTCAAATGTGATAAAAGAGACACCTAAGGTCCCCGCCAAAGTGGAACCAGAGCCGGAGGACATGATCAGCACAGTGAAAAGCAGACGTCTGATGTCCATTCAGGCCAAGAAAGAAAAGGAAGAGCAGGAACGGCAAAACAAAGGTGACAGACATGTAAAAGAAGAATCAGAATGCCAGAAACTAGGTTAAAAAAAACTGGTTGAAAGTGAGAATGAAGTGGTATTCCAGAAACCTGCAAAGAGTAAAGGAGAAAAATTATAACTTTAAGGTGTCAGAAACGTTTTTTCCCCCCCCTTCTTAGAAAATAATCTGACTCTTTCCTCATTTTGTTGTTTCATGCTGCGCTTTAACATTTACACTACTAAAATCAAGTGCCTTTCCTGAACAACTTTTAAAGTTGATTAAATTGAGCAAATGGATTTAACTTTCTACCCATCAAAGAATCCTGAAAAAGTGCATCGTTTCCTGAAAAATATTTAACAGCACAACTGATAATGATAAGATAAGAAAAAGTTTGAGCACCAAATCAGAATATTAGAAAGATTCATGATCATGTGACACTGAAGACTGGAAGAATAGCTGCTGAAAATTTAGGTTTGCCATTACAGGAATAAATAAGTTATTTTAAAATATAATTGGAAAAAAAATATTTTTAAATTATTTGATTTCACAGTACTACAGTTTTTATTGGGTTGTTTCTAATATTCAAATAAATGTAGCCTTGAAGAGCATAAAGGACTTTAAAAAAAACATAAAAAATCTTACCAACCATGTTTGAATGGTAGCGTTTATGTAACTTTTGCTTTAGTGAATACTTTATTCCATAAGGTAAGGAAATTCACTTTACAATTAATATGAAGTAACTTTGACCTTGTCTACACTGGACAAGTGTGTGCCAAGTAGATTCAAAATATTTAAAATGCACCAAGTAAAAAAACCTTAGAGCTGCATAATGGAACTGCAGGAGTTGCATATCATGATAGAAAACATGTTTGCTTTAGTGAATACTTTATTCCATAAGGTAAGGAAATTCACTTTACAATTAATATGAAGTAACTGACCTTGTCTACACTGGACAAGTGTGTGCCAAGTAGATTCAAAATATTTAAAATGCACCAAGTAAAAAAACCTTAGAGCTGCATAATGGAACTGCAGGAGTTGCATATCATGATAGAAAACATAAAATAAGATTACACATTTTATTTTAAACTGTTATATATGCATCTGCTGCAGAGCGTATGGAGAAGGAAGCGGAGGAGGAGCGAATCAGGAAGCAGAAAGCCGCAACAGAGAAAGCCTTGCAGGATGCCGTCACTAAAGCGAAGCTGGTGCTGAGGAGAACACCACTGGGTACCGATCGCAATCACAACCGGTACTGGCTGTTCTCTGACGTGGTTCCTGGCCTGTATATTGAAAAGGGATGGGTTCATGAGAGTATAGACTACACATTCACTCTTCCTCCTGAAGAGGAGCCGGTGTCGGCAGAGGAAGACAAAGAGGAGGAGACGGAAGGTTAGTCTACCCACACGCTTTCTAAAATACTGAATTTTTTATTTTGTTTTGTTATAGTAGGGCCAAATTAACATGTACAAGATATTAATAATACTTCTTGGAAGAGTTTATACATTGGCCACGTAAAATTGTTCATTTGCTATGCTGACTTTTCTGCTAAAGTACTAAATCTGTTGTTCACAGAAGCAACTCTTTTTGTTGGTACAAATAGTTCTTTGGTTCTTGGTACAAGCTTTAATTTAACCAGTGGAATATATCATTTATAGATAAAATGCTGTTATTTACAGCAAAAAAATTTTTTTTTAAATGTGTCTGTTCAGATGGAGAGAAAGAGGATGAAGGCAGCATAGTCAGCGCTTCTAATGAAAATGGCCAACAGGGGGCACCAGTGCCTGAGTCCTGTATTGAGACCACTGTGCCCAAACAAGGCCAAAACCTCTGGTAAGTGTTCTTGCAAATTCCCAGTTGTATCGTTGGCGTCTGGGAAATCAGCCTTTAAGTAATTTGTGGCTCCGAGCTCTTTTTGTATGAGACTATGCATTGTTTTGTAGCAAAGAATTCCAAAAAGAAAAATGGGCTAAAATGAGTTGTAATGAAGATTTACAGTTCCATGGATCAGGACAGAACATGGCATGACATCTGTCTGGACATCAGTATTGGGCAGCAACACAAATGCTTGTTCTTAAATTGTTTTCCCAGGTTTGTGTGCGATTCGCAAAAAGACCTCGATGAACTAATAGAAAGTCTTCACCCTCAGGGAGTAAGAGAGAGTGAACTCAAACTCAGGCTCCAGGTTAAGTGAGTATACACGCACTCTTCGCCTCCTTTCCTGAAAATTGATATTTTCACACGTTACTTGCTTTCAATCCCAGGAAAATGGATTAATAATGAAGATGTTGTCTTTATTTTAGTTACCAGGAAATCTTGCATTCCATCCATCTGACGAAAAAAGGTAACCCAGGCCTGAAGACCTGTGACGGATACCAGGAGCTGCTTAAATTCTTGCGCAGTGACATTATTGAGGTAGCATCTCGTCTGCAGAAAGGAGGCCTTGGATACATGGAGGACACATCTGAATTTGAAGAAAGGGTGAGAGACATTAAGACTACATGGTGTGGGCACTAAAACCAATATCTTTTTTCACGGTATGGTAATGGTACCCGTGCTACATGGATATCTCCACCACTTTAAACCTTCCTGACCTCACTTGTGCTTTCAGGTGCGTGACTTGGAGAAGTTGCAGGACTTTGGGGAGTGTGTGATCACACTGCAAGAGAGCGTGATCAAGAAGTTTCTGCAGGGCTTCATGGCACCCAAACAGAAAAAGAAAAAGAAGACCGGTGGAGAGGAGAGCACGACGGCGGAGGAAGTGGATGATCAGAAGAGACTGGCCGAAGAGGCCAGGGTGAGTGTGTTATGATTAGGGTTACTAACATTGCAGTAGCTTATTTCATGATTCTCAATACCATAGCCAAAAATATATAATATTAGTTTTATTTAAAAGTTAAATATGACTAAATAATAACAAATTAAAACAATGGCATGTATTCTTCATGACCTAGTGAAGTGAACATTGTAGCATTGTAGGCACTGAATGAACAAGTAGAAATAAAGGGAAAAGAAACAAATTTGTCTTCATTAGTACTTGTCAAAAAAATGGACATTGAAGCTGCATTTAATTTATTAGGAAAGTCATTGTTTTTGTGGAAACTGATATATATATTTTCAGGATTCTTTGAAATAGAAAATTCAAAACAACAGTATTTATTTAAATAGATTTTTTGTAAAAGTCTTTACTCCTACTGATCAGTTTAATGCATCCTTGCCAGAGAAAGTGAGTGGAGTGGATCGGCAACAATTTCCTTTCTGCGCTCCAAGCATCAATAATCACTCCTCTCCTCTGACCATTTCCAGCTCACTTCTCACTTGTTAACAGAAATGCTGCTTCGCCTTCACTGCATAACGAAATCTGCGCTAATAGCTGCTTCACTCTAAAATTGTCAGTATCTTTGAAATATCACAAGTTCTAACAAGAACATATACTTACAAGAAAAATAAATACACAATTCTAGATGAAAAGCTTCAACGTGGTTTATTAGAATGCTTACACTAAGCAAAAATCTATAGAGCTATTAACTGATTGTTTAGCTCCCTTTTGAAAGGAAAAAAATATTATTGAGAAATGAGTAGGCCTATGCTCACATACTTGCTGAATAAAAGTAATAATTCCTTTCTGAGCCCAGACTTTTGAAGGGTAGTGTATGTGTGTATTCACATTCTCACACAAGACTAAACTTCTTCTGCATGTTGAATTTCTAGGTAGCAACCGCGGTGGAGAAGTGGAAAACTGCAGTCTGTGAAGCTCAGACTTGCTCTCGTATGCACGTTCTGCTCGGCATGCTGGATGCCTGCATCAAGTGGGATATGTCTGCAGAGAATGCTCGCTGTAAAGTGTGCCGCCGGAAAGGTGACATACCTGAAGAGCAACCTCAAAAGCATTATTTGATGTGTGCATTTTAGAGGCTTTAGAATGTGTTTTATACAGTGGCAAAAGTCTGGACATGATAAAGTCTGCAAAACTATGAAATGACACATTGAAACTTTGTATTATGTAGTGACCAAAAAATTTATTTTAAGTAATTTTTTAGAGTTGCCACCCTTTGTCTAGATTCCAACTCTGCACACTCTGGACATTCATTTAACACACTTTTTGGGCTGCATCCTGGGATGCTTTTTATACCACATTGAGCAAGTTCACATGTGTGCTGAACACTTGATGACTGCTTCTCTATCCAGTTCAATTAATCAAGCATTTATTTTTATTAATTATAATGTTGGCAGTTTATATTGGTCTATAAAACATTTCAAGTGTGTTCTAACTACCGAATGGTCATGGTCAGGTCATGTTTCACATTAATTACCTAGAGTGTAGCGGCCTTCCACAGTTTTGTAATCTCAGTTTTTGTCTCTCAGATTGATGCATAAAACTTCAAAATGTACAAAAATGTATTCCAAGGTCCACCTACCATAGTCTCTTAAAAACATGGGAAACACTACTGCGTGTGAAACGCATGACCTTCAGACTCAGTGTAGTTACTTTTACACCTTTAGAGAATGAAATATAGAGTGAAACACACAAGGGACTGAATGACCATCAAAGAGAGAATGTCTGAGATTTAAACTCCACCTGTTGCTGTAATGTGAGCAGCACACGAAAGGAAGTACTGCGTGGTAACAGGAAGATTTAACATGTAATTGATCTGGTTTATGATTGTCTTTCTCTGTAGGAGAGGATGATAAGTTGATTCTCTGTGATGAGTGTAATAAAGCCTTCCATCTGTTCTGTCTGCGGCCGGCACTGTACCGTATACCGGCGGGTGAGTGGCTCTGCCCAGCCTGTCAGCCAACTACCGCCCGACGCAGCTCCAGGGGCAGGTAAGAACATGCACACGTTGGGCCTACTTTAAACTGTTTTACATTTGAATAAATTGAGGTTTCTATATATATATATATATATATATATATATATATGCTCCAAGTTCCTCATAATTCATTTACACATTTCTGATTGCAGAAACTATAATGAGGACACCGAGGAAGAGGAGGACTCGGAGGAGGAAGATGAAGAAGACTCTGAAGAGGAAGATTCAGAAGAAGAATACAGGAACACGGGCCACAGTTGTGAGTGCCACTCTGAGAGCTTTGAAATCTGAACGACTTTTTCATCAGGGGGTGGGGGATTTTTTTTTTTCTTCAAGAATATTTTAGGAGATAAAGTCAGCTACCTTGTTTATCAAATGTATTGTAGAATCATGATATGCTTAAGGGTTTGAAACTGTCTTAAAAGTTTCTGCACAAACTCTAGTTTTGACTGTTGGTTTGGATGTCACAGTGAGACCTAGGAAGAAGGTGAAGTCGTCTTTGAAGCCCAAAGTGCAGAGTAAACCACCACAGAAGAAGCATTCCCCTCCTAGTGCCAAACCAGCTCTCAGACCTGCTTCCAAGCCTGATCCAAAACTTGCACTCAGATCTGCTTCCAGACCAGATCCAAAGCCTGCTCTCAGATCTACTTCCAGACCAGATCTTAGACCTGCTCCCAGACCTGTTTCCAACCCAGATCCTAAACCAGAACCTAAACCTTCTCCCAAACAATTGCCTAAATCACGACCTGCACCAAGCAACCCTGCAGACATCGATGAGCTGGTGAGAAAAACAAGATATGTGGAAGTACAGTTCTCATGCACAACATTGTACTGTTTGCAGTAAATTAGTTTGTTTAATTATTTAACCATATTGTTTAGGTTTTGATGAATGTTGGGTTAAAGGGTCATGAATCCCCAGGCTACTTTTTCAGAGATTTTAGCAGAGGTGTTTATGTTGCACATCATAGAACACCATGTTAGCATCCGTTAATTTTAATAGTTGGAGAAAACTGGTTAATTTTAAGTTTTTTTTGAGCTATTCTCATCTTCTGGGTTTAAAATCTACATTGTGTTGACATCACAATTTGTGACGTGGCAAAGGACGATAGTACATCGATGACGTGTCTGTGTCTATTAAATTATTCATGAAACTGCGTGTTCTTATGCTATGAGAAGACGCTTTGTTTAATTATTCACAACAGCATGTGTTGATTTGCTATGACAGATGCTTCAGACTGAGATCGCGCACATTAACTGAGAGAAACGTTCATGGATCGAAGGAGAGCGTTTGTTTTTGTAATAAGAGTTCGGAACAAACGCGATTCATTCTCTTAGTGAGTATAATTGTTTTTACAGCTCCATGACACAACCTGTCAAAAAACGTATATAAACGCCGCAGAATAAGCCTTGAAAGTTCTCAGAGGTGCAACTGTGTTCATATACATGTTTTCGATGCAGAGTGCAAATGGCTGTGCATTTATTTGTGTTTTTAACTCTGTGCGAGTGAAATGAAACGGTCTGAACCCGAAGCTGTGTGTTGTGTCTCCCCTCTTCCCGCTCCGCTCCGTAGCGCATCACGCCCACTTTTTAGCGTTTTTTTAAAACTGCTGAGTTGAGCCCGACCGATATATCGTTTAGCCGATATTATTAGCTGATATGAACCTGTCGCCGATATATCGGTATCGGCGAATATGCTGCATTTTTTTTTAAATTTATTTATTTTTTTTACAGAATATATAACGCAGATTAAATGCTTCTGAATGGTGTAATTACTTAGTTTGTCCAGCAGAGCACACTCCATTGTTTGCTACTGGTGACCCAGGTCAGTGTAGTGTAGAGATGCGCGAATGAGCTCAAACTTCACCCGAGTCCACTGCTTCAAATGATCTGCCCGCCACCCACCCGCGTCTATATTTGATCGTCACATTACAATGATTTTAATTCTTAGTTTTGCATGATGAATGGATGGATGGCTCATTTTTAACCGCAGATTCAGTAACGTTAGAGACTAGAGCTGATCTGCGCATCACGGCACACGTCTGCGGCGCATTAAAGCCTGTTACAGCCACTGGAGCTGATCACGGCTGGACTGGTGATTATACCAGCCGCGCGGCTGGTATAATCGGCAGTGCGGTGGTGGCTTGAGTCTGTTGAATGGTGATTTAACGCTACGTTGTCGCCTAGTTGGAGAGACTCGATGCTAAGTAAATAAACAACAATGTCCCCGTCTTTTACTCTCACAACGAGCTTATCATATTCGTTTGCTACATTAGTAGGACCCTATGATTTCCGCGATGCAGAAAACATGAATGGAATCACGGAATTTTATGGATTTTGTCTTATTTTTGATGAATAAATAAAAAACAGGTCAGTGTGTATATATACTGTGTCTGTGAATATTAAATTGCAAAAAGACGATTTAAATATGAATGTTCTGCATGTTCATTTGATTACCAGAAAATACACAACACAGAGTTTGTGAAAAAATGTAATTATTTATTCATTTTAGATGTTTACATTAGTAAAAACTGTGCTTCCTGCATAAACCTGCCCCTGTTGGTTTGGCAGTAGCTTGCTTGCCCTACACAGTTACCTTGTTTAATTTCTTAATTCAAGTTATATATATTTTGTTCTATTTGTGTTATTTATAATAAGTGAAGTTTACTCTTAAGTGCACTGATATCAGACTCATTTTGAATAATAAAGATTGTTAAATAAATACCCTGCCTCCACTACATAGGCCTATGTTTGTCACATCATTATAAGTGTTTGATCACCACATTTGAGTTATCATTGCAAAAAATGTGTTTAAGGGTATATATTCTGTTTATGTAGGCTATATGCTGTATTCTAATGTACAGTACCAGTCAAAAGTTTGGACACACGAATGGGAAGTGTCCAAACGTTTGACTATACTGTACTATAATATAGCCTACACATAAAGAATATCGGCCGATATATCAGTACTGGTCTTTTTTTACTCCCTAATATCGGCATCGGCCCCCAAAAAACCCATATCGGTCCGGCTCTAGTGCGGAGAACTAACCAGTGTGGAAACGGGGTTTCATGACCCTTTCATTTTCGTTGTGCTCATTCTTGAAGGCAATTTATTTTACAAATGCTTTGCAAACGGGTTCAGCTGAATCATTAAAAAGTACTTGTGAAAAAGAAGAGTTTGTTCAAATAAAGAAGAGTTTGTTCATTAAGCAATAGCACAGAGTGTGCTGAAGCAAAAAAACTTGTAAATGAAACAATTAGTGCAGGGAATAGTATTATTAGGCACCATATACAAGTGTTTCTTAAGTGTTGTTGATTGTGTGCAGGTGCGACAGAGCTCCAAGTCTCTATCAAAGAAACAAGCTATTGAGGTAGAGAAATGTGAGGAGATTCTTCAGAAGCTGATAAAATACCGACACAGCTGGCCCTTCAGGTATACCCTCACGAGACTTTTTTGACTTTTATTTTACAAGTATATTTGTTGATCACATTTAGTCTCATAACATGTCATTTAAAAAAGGTGTTAAGACTTTAAGTACCTAAAGGCTACTTGCCATTGTTTTAATTTAATATTTATTCATGTTTATATCTTAATATCTTTATGCCTGGTAGTAGCATTTAGCAGATTAGAGCTGGGTGAGTTTATATTTTGCAGCAGTATAGCTTGCTTGTTACACCCTCTGCAAGTATTTTGTATGCAGATAAAGTTTGACGTAGTTTAATATCCAACTTCATATGGATATATGATTTACATTTTGTGGTGAAATAAAAATATAGAATATTATTGTTATATAATATATATTGCTTGATGGGAGTATACTTTATGTATGCAAGTACTTTACTTTATGTATGCATGTAAGGCATGTACTATATATCCAACCTTAATATATCGCAAGGGTGAATAATATAGTTAATGTTTTTTGACAATATAGCAATCGGGCAGTTGAGATTTGCTCTTGTACTGTACGTACCACTCCCCAGTGTGAGTGTACTGTATGTATTAGGGCTGGGGGGGGGGGAATAGATTTTTCGATTAATCGTTTTTTAAAATGACGTTGATTCGATATTGATTCTCAAGAGCTGCGAATCGAACTTTTGCGGTATTTATTTCCGCAAATATTTAAAGGGTTAGTTCACCCAAAAATGAAAATTAGCCCATAAATTACTCACCCTCAAGTCATCCTAGGTGTATATGACGTTCTTCTTTCAGACGAATCTAGTCGGAGTTATATTAAAAATTGTATTTGATCTTTCAAGCTGTTTAATGCCACTCAGTGGGTGTTGCATGCATCAGTCCAAAAAAAGTTAAATAAAAAGCGCCCATCCATTAAAAAAAAAAAAAGGTGTCTCACACGACTCCGGGGTGTGAACAAAGGTCTCCTGTAGCGAATCGATGCGTTTTTGTAAGAAAAATATCCATATTCAAAACGTAATAATCACTTTAATGTAGCTTGCGCCAACAGTTGTACACGGAAGCAGTTCCGGGCTGATGAGTTATGAGTTCAGCGTTGCTCATGCACCGGTGAGTCTCGTGAAAACCAACGTTTGTTAACAGGAGCAAAGGAAGTAAAGCTTTCTTACTTTAGCAAAGGAAAACCAGTCTCCTCTTGGCTTATATCGAAATCCTCCGACATTCTTCTTTACAAATCCTCGTTTTGTACTTCTAATAAGTGACCGTTGTTTTGTTTTGATCTCTCCCCTGCACTTCCGCGTTCGTCACTTCTGAGCGGCGCATGCGCAAAGCTCACCTCATATGTCATCCGCCCGGAGCTGCTTCCGTGTACAACTGTTGGCGCAAGCTACATTAAAGTGATTACGTTTTGAATATGGATATTTTTCTTACAAAAACGCATCGATTCGCTACAGGAGACCTTTGTTCACCCCCCGGAGTCGTGTGAGACACCTTTTTAAAAAAAAATTTTTTATGGATGGGCGCTTTTTATTTAACTTTTTTTGGACTGATGCAAGCAACACCTGCTGAGTGGCATTAAACAGCTTGAAAGATCAAATGCAATTTTTAATACAACTCCGACTGGATTCGTCAGAAAGAAGAAAGTGATATACACCTAGGATGACTTGAGGGTGAGTAATTTATGGGGTAATTTTCATTTTTGGGTGAACTAACCCTTTAACACAAGATCTGATTAATGTGATTCTTATCATTAGTCTTCTCCAGTAGATGTCACCCTCTTATTTACCTTGCGCACTGTTACAGCAGAAAGCCTGTCATTCATTTAGTGCTTATGGCGGAGATACTGTTGACAAGAACAAAGCAATAGGCGTGATATGCAATGATCAGGTGAAATGCCATAGTAATACTATAAATCTGCGGAAGCATTTGATATCACGCATAAGGCACCATGATTTCCACAATTAATGAATGGCAGATGGCGCAACGCACTGTTTTGTTTACTACACTCATACTAAAGCACGAACGATGCCTGCGGTGTTTTCAGTTTCTGCCGTCTCACTATATGATGACATGAACACACGAATATCATCTCCAGCTGCCCTGAGAGACACTTCATTAGCATTTTACCGTTTAATTTGAGAAAACTACTGTCATGTCACATACACAGCAGCTGCAAGTTCTTCACAGTAACCTGTCAAAATAAAAGTTTGGTTTAATGCGAAGAAGCCGTGTCAGAAGTATATTACTTTTGTGCAGTCTTAAGACTCAATGTAACAGCAATGCTGCTACTACTACTAATAAATATTAATACATTTTTTTTATTTTTTTATTTTAATAGTCAACCTCTGTTGTGCAGCACTTAAGTTTCATTTGATTAGGATAAATTAAATTAATGTTTTATGCCTTCATCTGATTACCAGAAAAAAAATATATATATATTTTATTGGGCCCTATATACACATACACAGCAGCTGCAAGTTCTTCACAGTAACCTGTCAAAATAAAAGTTTGGTTTAATGCGAAGAAGCCGTGTCAGAAGTATATTACTTTTGTGCAGTCTTAAGACTCAATGTAACAGCAATGCTGCTACTACTACTAATAAATATTAATAAATTTGTTTTATTTTTTTATTTTAATAGTCAACCTCTGTTGTGCAGCACTTAATTTTCATTTGATTAGGATAAATTAAATTAATGTTTTATGCCTTCATCTGATTACCAGAAAAAAATATATATATATTTTATTGGGCCCTATATATATATATATAGGGCCCAATAAAATATATATATATTTTATTGGGCCCTATATATATATATATATATATATATATATATATTTTTTTTTTAAGGACCCTATACAAAAAAAAAAGGCTAGGTTTAAAATACTGGTCTGTGGCTCTTAATTTCTTTTTATTAATTCATCATTTGTAAACTGATGTTTACTGTTCATTTTTTTTAGAAATATCAATAGCATTTGTATTAAAGCTACATACACTGAATGTAATAAAAAAAAAAAAACGAGAATTGAATCAAGAATCGAATCAAGAGCTTGTGAATCGGAATCGAATCAGGACATTTGAACCGATACCCAGCCCTAGTATGTATCCAGGTTAAATACAGTATTTGTAGAATTAGTTTTTCATTATTAATTCATGAATTCATGTTAGTTTGTTATTTGGTGATATTGAGAATTCTGAAACCTGTCAGGGTGTTCTTTAACTTCTAATAGTTTGATGTGCCATTTGGTGATTGTGTATCATTAATGCAGTTAATGTGAGTAGTGAAGAAGTGCTTTCTCTTCCTCTCATCCAGGGAACCTGTATCTGCTGAAGAAGCCGAGGATTATCGGGACATCATCAGCTGCCCGATGGACTTCACCACCATGCAGGACAAGTTCAAATCCTCCCAGTACCACAACGCCAGCGATTTTGTCAAGGACGTGAAGCTCGTCTTCTCAAATGCAGAGGAATACAACGAGCCCGACAGCGACGTCCTGACCTGCATGGCGTGCACAGAGCAGGCATTCATCGAGCTCATGCAGAAGAGCCTCCCTGGGATCGGCTACCTGCGACGGCGATCACGCAAGCGTCCGGCCGCTCACTCCGAAGAGGAGGAGGAGGAAGATGATGAGGAGGAGAGGGGAAAGAAGATACAAAATGGGAAGCAAGGGAGAGCCTCATCCAGACAGAAGGAAGATGATGAGGAAGACTCTGGACAGAGGAAGACCAGACAGTGCGGTGGACAATGGAACCAAGATGACAGCGAAAGTGAGGAAGATGAGGAGGAGGACGAGTCTGTGAGAAGGAAGAGCAAGCGGACAAATCGCAAAGATTATCGGGAGCAGGACAGCGACAATGAGAGGGACAGCAGGAGAACTGGATTGAGACGGACTGCACGAGGTGTGACGGATGACAAGGAGGCCAGCAGTGACGAGGACTCGGGCGTCCAGCGACATTCCAAGAGGCTCAAACGCTCATGAAGACCAGGGTGCTTTGTGTTCTTTGTATTCATTTTTGTACCCCCTCCTTATTAATCAGAAGGCGAAACGGGGTGCCCCATACCACTGCATATTGGACGGAACTTTTGCTCACCCCGATGTAGATGTTTGGGTTTATTTTACTTTTTGGAAGTTTTTGTTAATATTGGAGAAAACTGATTTATATTTGTAAGTTGATTAATAATGGTGACACTTGGTTTTTCAACCTTAAGATTTGCATTGAAAAAGAGATGTCATCTCCTTGAGCTCTTGAGACTTTTTTCATTTGATATTTGGCCTAAAAAAACTCAAATAATAATAAAAAAAAAACCACTTGTATCCCAAAAAAGATTGTAATTGGGTTGCAGATACCACCAAGCCATGTCTGATTTTGATGGCTTGAGAGGTTTCCCTGTAAAAGTTAACCTGTAAATGTTATAAAGTGATTCAGAATGAAACGGATCCTTTTGCGTAGACCTTCTAAATGAATTAACCAGTGAGCGTCCAGAACTAGGCTCTTTCAGTGAAACTGACGTTATGTGTTTTCTGTGTCTCATAAGAGCGGTTTAATTGGCACTAAACCCCCATGGTGGTATGACACTGAACTAAAAGTCTTTATTTTTGAATGTGCCACCACTTTTTCCTTTTCTTTAGTCATTTATTATTTTGCAGTTTTACAATAAAAGCTGTCATCCTTGCGTTCGGTTAGACAACTTCTGTTTTTGAAAAGCAGGAGATCACTGGTCTTGTTTATTGGCGTCTAGCAATTCCTCTAAACCTCATGCTGCTCTTATTCCCTTGAAACCAGTAGGTGGCACTCTACTACAGTGGTCTTCGAAAGAAAAGCGCCCCTTGGTGTAAAACTGACATTTGAATGTTATATCCCCACTAAAGACCTTTGCAGTGATAAATTGAACCTAAAATCAAGATGGTCAAGTCAGATGTGAAACACTCAAGTGAAATTCTATTATCCGATTTCCTTTTTCATATGACTATGTAAATAATAAGCTTTGACTATATTTTGGTTTTTGATCGTAGCCACGGAAGTCTCAGTTTAAGATGGGTATGTTTGTCCACAGCAGATGTGCTGCTCAGGGCTTTATTCTGGATTAAAACTTTCTTTTTCTTTTTTCATTTTTATGGAGATTTCTGATTTAATCTCCCCCCCCCCATCTAGATTAGGCTTATTTTAAACTTCAGAAGCGAGGTCACTCTTATCATAAACTTCTTGAATTGGTTCATAATATTCTTTGGGGCGTGACAATTTCTTTTATATCTTTTGTTTAGTACCATTTTCGTAATCTTTACCACGTTATCCATCATGTGACCTGTTGTTTTCTATCAGTGAAACATACCTTTAAGATTGGCAGGCTTGGAAAGTGAGTTGTCTCACAGGTGTAAATGCTTTCTTTCAGTTAGGAGGTAGTAGAGGTGGTCAAAGCTGTTTTCATATGTATTTATAGCTCCACGGCCTGGTAGGGAAACTAAACTTTAAGGAAATCCTTACCCTTTTTTTGCACCCACAGATTCCGAAGACTTCATTCAGTTTTCTGAAAGTCTTTTTTTCTTTTTCTTTTTTTCTTTCTTTTTTTTAAGACCCCTTCAGTGTCACTGCCAGTTGTAAAATCTTGTGTTATATAAAAGTAAGGGGCAGGGAGGGAGGGGGGGCCAGGAAGATTTGGGGACTGATAGTTTTTTTTTCTTCTCCCCTTTGTGTAATTTCTTTACTTTTTAATAAAACATTGTGCAATGTCCAAGATTTGTCCTCGTCTCTAATCCCCTCCTGTTTGTCTCACCTGAACCATAAAAAGTCTTAATAGGTCATCATAGTTGGGCTTCGTTTTAAAACCTACACGCGTTTTAAGGAATTATGGGTGTCCTTTACACAGAAAAGGTGATTCTGTTTTCAAAGATACCTAATTCTTGCTGAAGTTTATAGTATACTGCATATTTTGTGAAATCCAAACCCATAATTCATCTCAGTGGACACAATAGAAAGAAAAGTTAAATAAGTCGTAAAAATTGATTTATAAAGTTAAAGTTGTGATGTAACAAGTATCAACAAATCTTGAATTGTGTTTTTTTTTTTTTTTTTTAAACCACAAAAATAGTGGTTAAATGCATTTGCAGTAAGCCCAATAACATGCATTTACAAAATAGGGTGAATTTTTATTTTATTCAACATTATTTAAAAATCTCTTTTTTTTTCTTTTTTTATGTCCGTGTATTTGAGAAAACATTTATTTCATATGATTTTTTCCCCCCCCCCATTTTCAATTGTTTTAGTTCAATAAAAGGTTAGATATTTGTGAATTATTATTTTATATATATATATTTTATTTTATTTTTTTAAATAAAAGATCAAAATGATTAACAATAGCAGATTTATTTTCACAGCCTTCTTTGATCATATTTACCAAGGGTGCCAATAATTCTGTTTGTTTTTTTTTTTTTTTTTTTTTTAACCACAAAAATAGTGGTTAAATGCATTTGCAGTAAGCCCAATAACATGCATTTACAAAATAGGGTGAATTTTTATTTTATTCAACATTATTTAAAAATCTCTTTTTTTTTCTTTTTTTCTTACCCAAAATTTGATTATGCATTTATTATACTTTAAGGTGTAATTAGCTTAGCAATGTGCTAATGTCAAACTATTGAAATCAGTGTGATTGTAACTATGTAGTGTTTCCTTAAAAGAGCACAGCTTTGTTTTAGAACAGGGCCTTAGATGTCATGGTGAAAGCGCGGCAGTCGTAATTTAGAGAGGTTTTGTTCTTTGTCTTTTATTTCATGATTGAAAGACGTTTATCTCAACTGTTCCCGCACTGGCCCCCGGTGCTCCTCCTGTCCACGCGTAATGGGGCCCTGATCATGAAAGGGTGAGAGAGTAAAGAGCGAGGTCCGCCATTCATTCTTTAATTACACACACTGGTGTTTTTGTTGGAAGTCTCGGGTGGCAGAAGGTAATTGCCCTTCCTCACGTCGCCGCTCAGTCAGCCTGGCTCCAGACTTTCCACTGAGGACAGACTGGGCTAAAACCTGAGAGAGAAATTAATATTTGAAATGCTTGGATTGAAAGAACACTGGAGGAGAAGAAAGAATGGCGATAGATACAGGTCTGTTGATTGAGTAAAGTGTACGTGTTAAGTGTATGGGAAGTAGGTGTCCATAGTGTTGGCGCATCCTCCATTCCTGATTGAATCGTGTGTTGTGATCCTGCTTTATTCTGGACAGAGTAGCTTTTATGTAATTTTTATATCTCGGCATGTCTTTTGTAATATTCTGCTGGGCAGATCAAGGCTAAAATGCCACCAGTAATGACCACGATGAACCTGCTTATTCAGGAAACCGTTTCATGTGTTATAAGCTCAATAAGGTCGCTGGAAAATGTCACATCTTCTTTGAAATCGAGAGATTATCCCTCTCTTGTCTTTCCTGCGCTGGTCATCCTCTTTTGAAGATCAAACACTTTGTGGTGCTCGTCTTTAAAGCTGAAAGAAATGAGCTGGAGCAACTCTAGTCTGAGAGCTACATCAGGGGCCTCGTGTCTAAATGTTGTGTACACACAAAACGGGCATTGAAAATCATGTATGGCATTATTAAAAATGAACTTTGCACAGATGTAACATAAGGATTTATGAAGCTTTTACTGTTTCTTGTAGGATGCAGCCTTCCAAGTTTTGGGGTTACGGGACCCCTGAAGAGAATTGTACACTTACGCATAAACATAGCTACAGCACATCAATCTAAAGAAAGTAATAACAGTCAGTTCTTGAATTTCATATGTTGGAAGCAGAACAAATGTGCAAGCGAAAAGATCTGAGTGACTTTGACAAAGGCTAAAAATAGTGATGGCTAGAGTGACTGGGTACCTACCAACAGTGGCAAGGAAGGACAACCAGTAAACGGAAATCAAGGTCATAGGTGCCCAAGGCTCAACGATGCATGTGGGGAGCGAAGGATAGCTAAAACCGAAAACAAAATGCTGGACATGATAGAAAGGTGTCTGAACACACAGTATATCACAGACAAGGCATATTGCCATTATGATGACCCATGTCCACTGCCGAAAGTGCCAATAATGGGCATGTGAGCATCATGTGGATGTTGCTTTGAGACCACCTAACAAAAGACAGTTGCAGACCATGTACACACCTTCATGGCAGTGGTGTTCCCTAATGGCAGTGGCTTATTTCAGCAGGATAATGCACACTGCCGCAATGCAAAAATTGTTCAAGAAGTTTGAAGAACATGACAAAGTTCAATGTTCAACCAGATTCCCCCGATTGAGCATCTATGACAGGGATGTCCTGAAGAGCTCCTGTCCTGCAGACTTCAGTTCCAAACCTGCTTAATTATCAAGTAACCCTGAACATTTTCATTTTAGATGGTTCAGGTGTGTTTAATTCCCAGCAGGCACACAACGTCGTTGATATTTGGTTAAATTTCGGTTGCGACGGCGGGTGACCAAGATTCAATGTAAATTCAACATCTAATGGGAATGTTACATTTCGACATTATTAACTGTCTTGATATTTACTTTGAAAGCTGAAGCTCGCGATCATGGTAAGGGTATGGTATGGTAAATTACATTTCCGACGCCTGCTTGTGGTGTTCAGCCAATCACAATGCACTGGGTCAGCTGGCCAATCAGAGCAGACTGCGCTTGTCAAAGGAGGGGGCTTTGTTGAAAACGAAGTGTTTGAGAGAGGCGGGGCATAGAGGACCTACAATAATGTACAGTATTTTAAAAATGTGTTTTTTGAACATTAAAGCATGTCAACATATTCTATTACACCAAATACACAAAATAATGATCTTTAAAATAGCATCATATGACCCCTTTAAGTCAACGACAAATTGACTTCAAATATTGACATCAAACCCGATTTTCATTTTCAACCAAAATGCAACGGCAACCTGACGTTACATAGACGTCCGGTGCCTGCTAGGTTGGGTTTGGAGCTGAATCTGCGGGACGGTAGCTCTCTAGAAGCAGGGTTGGTGACCCCTGATCTATGAGATGTGCTGGGCCAACACATCTAGGGGTGTCCAAACCTGTGTTGGAACTGGTTGGACTAAAAATCTGCAGGACGTTGGCCCTCCAGGAGCAGAATTGTACAACTCTGAACCAATCCAAGTAGTCCAACTAGTCCAAGGTGGAGGCACCTCCTTGTAGCTCTGCAAGGATCTGCTTCTAATATCTTGGTGCCATGTGCTTGATGGATGTTTGTTGCTCTGCAGCTTAATGCTTTTTCTTCATTCTTGTCGCGTGCAGCAGAAGTCCCTGTGAGAAACTACATTATCCATGATTCCCCAAAGAAATATCCAGCAATCAGACAACCGAAACAAGAAAATTATAAAATAAAACTTTTTAGCGCCTATCCACTCCCATAAAGTACTGTGAATGATGTAACTGAGTTAGTCTCCCTCCAATCTCAAACTACTTTAATTTGTGTAAATATGCCTATTTTGCAATAAACTTACAAATTGTTTCTACATACATATTCAACATCTTTAAAGGGGTCATCGGATGCCCATTTTCCACAAGTTGATATGATTCTTTAGGGTCTTAATGAAAACACTAACATAGTTTGGTTAAAATTTCTCAATGGTGGTGTAAAAAACACCTTTTTTACCCTATCAAAAACAGCTCTTTTCAGATCAAGCCGATTTTCCTTTAAATGTTAATGAGCTCTGCTAACCCCGCCCCTCTCTTCGAGCCGCTCTCTGAGGGACTGTTTACTTTAGCCGCATTCATCGTGAAACTTGCTAATTAGCACATTATTAGGAAAGGTGATTTGCAAAGATTCATTAAAAAACCTTACACTCACTTCTTCTGTAGATGAGGCTGGATCATGAATGATTCGCGCGAACATAGACGCATTTATGTAGATCGGGGGCGCATTCCCTTCAGAAACAAACATAATCCACTGCGTCTTCAGCGGCTCAGATGTCGGGAGTAAATGATGACTGCTATGTTCATTATTACATCCAACAACAAAACACCTCAATCGCTTAGGACTCATTCTTGTCTCCATCTGCTCCGGAGGTGAAACAATGGCGGACTGATGACAGCTCACTCAGGGCGGGTCTAAGGTAAGACGCCAGTCCAGTCTGTGCTGAAACGCTACTGTCAATCAAACTATCATGGGAGGGGCCTGTCTGTGTGAGGTCACATAGACAGGCATCTGAGATCGGCTCGATTTGAGAAAGGGGTAAAGATTTTAGTCGATAAAAAAAAAAACATGGTGGTTTTTTATCATTTTAGGGTGGTTGTGTACACACACTGCCAACACACATTACAGTTCAAACAACTTGTAAAAGTGCATGTAGCATCCGATGACTCCTTTAAATCAGTTTTTTGTCTCCATCATTGTTAACTTGATTGTCATTTGCAATCCTTCATTAAGTACACAGTCTTGTCTTCTTGACCAGTTTTAATATACATTTTTGCTTTAAATCAAAGTTTGTAATGATTCTCTTTATAGGTGGTTGGTGTGGTTCATGGCTTATAACTACATTTTTTGATCAGACCATAAAGAATTTACTGTGCTATATGCAATTGGGTAGTATTCCATTCTGAATGTAGCCATGTATACCCTGTTGAAAAAACCAGCATATGCTGGTTAGGTATGTTTTGATGCTGGTTTATGCTGGTCATGTGCTGTTTTAAGCTGGTCTTGTGCTGGCAAAGGACCAGCACAAACCAGCAAAAGGACCAGCACAAACCAGCAAAAGGACCAGCACATGACCAGCATAAACCAGCAAAAGGACCAACTTAAACCAGCATCCCAGCGTCAAAACATACCAAACCAGCATATGCTGTTTTTTTCAACAGGGTAGGTACGCGTTGTTTACGTAATGGTAGTCATATAAACAAAATAAGCTTGTCTTACTTAGACATGTTTGAATTGGGTTTGTTTCTGATGCAGAGCAGCATATTGTTCTTACACCACGGTTTAATAGAGATTGGATTTAGCATTGTGTGTATGTGCGGCACAGTTGAGAGGGAATTAAAGATGAAGACATCAAAGTGCGTGACAATAGAGAAAGGAATCTCTACCCACACACACAAAGCAGCTCAAACGGGCAGAAGCAGCTGTCTAGTAGGAGCTGCAGGAAAAGGAGGATTTTTCAGTGGAATTGTAAGACTGTGTAACTGAGACCTTTTAATTCCAGAGAGAGGGTGTGTGTGAGGGGGGGGGGCAAGTCTGTGATTTTTGTGTTCTTGTAAAGGTATTTGTTTACATAGGATAATTTTTTCAGTGAATAGTGTGTTTGTGCTTTTGGCATTCGCATGAATGTGAAGAGGTGTGTGTGTGTGTGTGTGTTAATATGGAGCAGTAAGGGACCTGCAGGCCTATAAAGGAGTCTTTGAATGGCTGAAGGAGCTATAATTCATTACAGATGTGAAGGTAATCATACCCAGACAGGTCTGGTGGCTGCCACGGCCCAACGACAGGAGACCCAGTCTGGGCACAGCGACAGGACGGCGTGGGTGCGGATGCAGGAGCTCAGCAAGGTCAACTTTATATGGCACCTACAGATGGAAATCAACACAAGATGATTTTGTAAGAAATTAGCCATTTTTGATCTTGCTAACATTTTTAATAAATCTGATTTTAGATTTAATATACATATATTTAGAAAGGCTACATCAAATACCTATGCCTGTGACAGAGATTTTTTTTTTTTTCAAAGTAAAAAATCTGGAAATACACAAAAGAATGTCCAAGTCAACATATGTTATTACATTTACATTTATTAATTTTGCAGACGCTTTTATCCAAAGTAACTTACAATTGGGGAATACATAAAGCGATTCATCTTAAAGAGGCAAACAGATACAAGAAGTGCTCGCAATACCAAGTTTCAGGCATTGTTTAAATCAGTTCAAGGTAGAAAGAGAAGGAATAAATAAAGAGAAAGACAAAGTTTTTTTTATTTGTATTTTTTTTAAATTAAGGATGAAATCAAGTAGCGTCGAAAGAGATGAGTTTTCAGCTGTCGTTTGAAAATTGTCAGGGATTCAGCATTCTGGATAGGGGTGGGAAGATCGTTCCACCAGCCAGGAATGGTGAACGAGAATGTTCTGGAAAGTGATTTTGAGCCTCTCTGTGATGGTACCACGAGGCGTCGCTCACTAGCGGATCTCAGACTTCTGGAGGGGATGTAGATTCGTAGTAGTGAGTGGAAGTAGGCGGGTGCTGAGCCTGTGGCTGTTCTATATGCAAACATCAATGTCTTGAACTTGATGCGAGTCGTAACTGGTAGCCAGTGCAAGGAGATAAGGAGAGGTGTAACATGGGCTCTTTTGGGCTCGTTGAAGACCAGTC
>NW_015506056.1:245620-247501 GCF_001515645.1 Sinocyclocheilus grahami | reverse complement strand
TTTAGAAAAATTTACATTTTTATTGCTGAAATTCCATACATTAATAACCGTGAAAACTAAACCCATTTAATGTATTTAATTGCCAAATTGCATTCAAAATGCAAATACAAATATATCAATAAAAAAAAAAATCAATTTCACATTACCTTAAAAAAGGTAAACAGTACAAACTAAAACTAAGGCATAAATCAAAATAATAGTAATAAAAGTAATAATAATACCTAAGCATTGCATTTATTTAATGCAACATAAGATTTTACTGTCTTCTTGGAAGGCTTTGTGGCTTTTGTGAGAGGCAAAAATCAGTGGACAGGAAGGTAACTTGGAACAAGAACAAGAGACCATACACAATTTTTAAACACATTTTTCTGCAACATGAAATTAGAGTTATTTGGAGAATAACCCCTCTTAAATGTCCCTTTACGTACGTGTGTGTGTGTGTAAAACTTGTTTTTGATATCCTTCATATTCTGTTCCAATAAGTTTAAATAGATTTTTACATTTTATGGGCATTTTTACCTTTATAAAGCCTTTTTTTCTAAAAGTGTGCATCATCTTTTGAGTCAAATTCTTACATTTAATCAGTCAATTAGAATAAAAGACATTTGGGCTGTTACCAAACAAATGATATCAGTATCAAAATTCATCTTTGCAATGCAGAGGAAACACAGAAGCTGCATGGGATGAATTTCCCACGCAGAGGGACATGAATGCATTTAACCTGCAGTTACAAATGCATAAATAATATTTTGTTATTTTAAACATAAAACATTGAATACTGATATTTAAAATAATTTTTTTAAAACGAAAAGATACTTTAAATGTGAAATTAAAACCGCCAGCAGGTGGCAGCAAGTCACTGTTAAGAAGTGAGCCATTGCGATTGAACCAAATCATTTAAACGGTTGATTCATTCAGGAACGAATCGCCGTCATGTTGCACAGAGACGCAAAACAGTGCTGTGGCTGTGTTTGGAATTTTTTTGTTGGCAAAATAAAGCAAAAACGTAAGTCTCATAATATTACCTTCTTGTTTATTGAACTGTTGAATAAAATCACATTTGTAATCATACTGATTTTAGAGGTGAAAACTGGCACGCCGTGTGATATTGACTAACTTTCTTTCTGTGGTATTTTTAAGTCGTAAGCCATAACGGGGAAGTCGTGGCCTAATGGTTAGAGAGTTGGACTCGTAACCCAAAGGTTGCGGGTTTGAGTCTCGTACCGGCAGGGGTTGTAGGGGGGGGGAGTGAATGTACAGCGCTCTCTCCCACCTTCAATACCATGACTGAGGTACCCTTGAGCAAGGCACCGAACCCCCAACTGCTCCCCGGGTGCTGCAACATAAATGGCTGCCCACTGCTCTGGGTGTGTGTGTTCACTGCTGTGTGTGTGCACTTTGGATGGGTTAAATGCAGAGCACTAATTCCAAGTATGGGTCGCCACATGTCACGTCACATTTTTATGGACAATGGCGTTTAGTCTTTCACAAAACATAGCTAACGTAGGGACGTTATAACTAGCCATATTGATTTACGATCTTAAATAGCGCTTTTTTATAAAGTCTGGTCACTGTTTTTATAAAGTCTGTGGTATGGTCCAGCGTTTATCGGGTTGTGCGTCAGTAATAATGGTCTGTGGGGAAACACGGTGTTCCGTGTGTAGTTACAGTAAATGGACTAAACAAATAATTTGCCTCGATGATTTTTTGTATTCGAGTTACTCAAAGTATTCGAGGAATCGTGTCAGCCCTATGTGCAATGCAAACCTGCCAGATCGAGCAGTCTTTGTAATGTGGTCTTTGAAGGTCAGCTGGTCATCAAAGATTTCACCAAGATTTCTGAAGTTGATGGGGTAATTGTAGAAGAACCTAGCTGGATGG
>NW_015506056.1:207748-243450 GCF_001515645.1 Sinocyclocheilus grahami | reverse complement strand
GTACAAACTAAAACTAAGGCATAAATCAAAATAATAGTAATAAAAATAATAATATCTAAACATTGCATTTATGTCGTGTAAATTAACTTTCAAGTTTCAGTCTAACTAAAGCTGAAGCATGACATAAGCCTTTACCGTCTTCTTGGAAGGCTTTGTGGCTTTTGTGAGAGGCAAAAATCAGTGGACAGGAAGGTAACTTGGAACAAGAACAAGAGACCATACACAATTTTTAAACACATTTTTCTGCAACATGAAATTAGAGTTATTTGGAGAATAACCCCTCTTAAATGTCCCTTTACGTACGTGTGTGTGTGTGTAAAACTTGTTTTTGATATCCTTCATATTCTGTTCCAATAAGTTTAAATAGATTTTTACATTTTATGGGCATTTTTACCTTTATAAAGCCTTTTTTTCTAAAAGTGTGCATCATCTTTTGAGTCAAATTCTTACATTTAATCAGTCAATTAGAATAAAAGACATTTGGGCTGTTACCAAACAAATGATATCAGTATCAAAATTCATCTTTGCAATGCAGAGGAAACACAGAAGCTGCATGGGATGAATTTCCCACGCAGAGGGACATGAATGCATTTAACCTGCAGTTACAAATGCATAAATAATATTTTGTTATTTTAAACATAAAACATTGAATACTGATATTTAAAATAATTTTTTTAAAACGAAAAGATACTTTAAATGTGAAATTAAAACCGCCAGCAGGTGGCAGCAAGTCACTGTTAAGAAGTGAGCCATTGCGATTGAACCAAATCATTTAAACGGTTGATTCATTCAGGAACGAATCGCCGTCATGTTGCACAGAGACGCAAAACAGTGCTGTGGCTGTGTTTGGAATTTTTTTGTTGGCAAAATAAAGCAAAAACGTAAGTCTCATAATATTACCTTCTTGTTTATTGAACTGTTGAATAAAATCACATTTGTAATCATACTGATTTTAGAGGTGAAAACTGGCACGCCGTGTGATATTGACTAACTTTCTTTCTGTGGTATTTTTAAGTCGTAAGCCATAACGGGGAAGTCGTGGCCTAATGGTTAGAGAGTTGGACTCGTAACCCAAAGGTTGCGGGTTTGAGTCTCGTACCGGCAGGGATTGTAGGTGGGGGGAGTGAATGTACAGCGCTCTCTCCCACCTTCAATACCATGACTGAGGTACCCTTGAGCAAGGCACCGAACCCCCAACTGCTCCCCGGGTGCTGCAACATAAATGGCTGCCCACTGCTCTGGGTGTGTGTGTTCACTGCTGTGTGTGTGCACTTTGGATGGGTTAAATGCAGAGCACTAATTCCAAGTATGGGTCGCCACATGTCACGTCACATTTTTATGGACAATGGCGTTTAGTCTTTCACAAAACATAGCTAACGTAGGGACGTTATAACTAGCCATATTGATTTACGATCTTAAATAGCGCTTTTTTATAAAGTCTGGTCACTGTTTTTATAAAGTCTGTGGTATGGTCCAGCGTTTATCGGGTTGTGCGTCAGTAATAATGGTCTGTGGGGAAACACGGTGTTCCGTGTGTAGTTACAGTAAATGGACTAAACAAATAATTTGCCTCGATGATTTTTTGTATTCGAGTTACTCAAAGTATTCGAGGAATCGTGTCAGCCCTATGTGCAATGCAAACCTGCCAGATCGAGCAGTCTTTGTAATGTGGTCTTTGAAGGTCAGCTGGTCATCAAAGATTTCACCAAGATTTCTGAAGTTGATGGGGTAATTGTAGAAGAACCTAGCTGGATGGTGAAGTCATGCTGTAGAGTTGGAATGGCAGGGAAGACAAGAAGCTCAGTCTTTGCCAGGTTGAGCTGTAGGTGATGTTCTTTCATCCATGCCGAGATGTCCGCCAGGCAGCTTGAGATCCGTGCAGCAACCGATTGATCGTCTGGTTGAAATGAGAGATAGAGCTGTGTGTTATCAGCATAGCAATGATAGGAGAAGCCATGTGTCTGTATGATGGGACCCAGTGATGTAGTGTATATGGAGAAGAGGAGGGGTCCGAGAACTGATCCCTGAGGAACCCCAGTGACCAGTTGATGTGCTTTGGATACCTCCCCTCCCCAGGTCACCCTGAAAGACCTACCGGTGAGATAAGATTCAAACCAGCGAAGTGGAATCCCTGTGATGCCCAGTGAAGAGAGGGCAGACAGGAGGATCTGTTGATTGACAATTATTATCAATACAAACACTGAGGAAACTTTATAAACATAAATAAACAAGGTACTTTTGCATACCATATATCATGGTATTTGTTGAAATGGTTTAAAATGCACATAGATATTATTGTATGTGAATATGGTAATTATTCACCATGGTAAAATACTGGTATAAATGTTTGTAAGATTTTCAAATTTGAAAGAAGTGTCTTATGTTCACCAAAGATGCATTATTTGATCTAAATTAGAATAATAAATCACATATGAAATATTATCATTTAAAATAACTGTTTTATGTTTTTAGCATCATTACTCCAGTCTTCATACCCCAGCTGCTCAATATTTTTCTGGAAACCTTGACACATTGTTTTACAGGATTCTTTGATGAATCGAAAGTTCAAAAGAACAGCATTTAATTGAAATAGAACTATTTTGTAACATTATAAATATTATAAGATCACTTTTGATTAAATACATCCTTGAAGAATAAAAGAAAAATCTTACTGATCCCAACCATTTGAACGGTAGCATATATCAAAGTACCACGCCGTTACTTACATCTAATAACATCATTGCACCACATTACTTTTAGTGATATTCTCACCTTGAGAAAACAGGAATTGTATCTCTGACACAATCAACCACTATGACTCCTCTATGAGCTCTGAGTTAAAGTCTATCTAGGCACACACTGCCTGTGTTTCTTAGCTTGAAAGAGCCAATAGAAAACCTCTGCAGGCCCCATTCCGTCTGCGCACACTAACCTTTACCATTCCAACCACACCGGTACCCACCACTTAGTCATACAGAAGCCCACTCACATGAGGCAGCATGGGAAAGACTCTGTTTCATCCCCAAGAGCACTAAATGGCAAAAGAGGTGTTGATGGATGGCTTTCCAAATTGGATCTGTAACATTTATACAACTTCAGCAACCGTAAACGGTCAATGCGGTTCATCTACAATACGCATCGTCATGCAATATTAATAATGTGTGCATAATGAATCGCATTACTATGAAATGTTATTAATGCAAAATATGACTAATACCACATCATCAGTCAGTCCTGCAGGTACTGTATTTCTCTCTTAATTTATTTGTGGACAGACATGGAGTAAAGGGAGGAGGGGTTGAGACAAAAGAGTTTCTGTGCAAAACCATGAAGGTGTTCCGCTCGGCTAGGGAAGAAAAAACAAACAGAAGCGAGAAGGAGAGAAGAGGAGGAGAGATGTGATTTCGCACCCTCAGCGGCTCAAGTGTGGCCTTGCGAAGCCTTTAACTCCCTTTCTGTTCCACACACATGGACAGATGCCCTTCGTGAAGTCTCGTCTGACATCCATCCTGAAGACAAACACAGACAGTCTCTGCCCTTGCCGAGGGGCATCAATTACACTTTTAATTAAAAACTAACACCCCAAATAAATTGGGGGCTGGACCCTTTAACCCCTGTCCTGCTCACACACCACATGGAAAGCACACACCTCTTCACACAATCCTTCTTGCTCTGTATCCACAGTAAATGTGGCCAGATGTTAATGTGAGAATAAATATTCGAGCGTCATTTCAGCACCATCAGTGTCTTACTAATTAGTGCTGTTTACAAAGTCAAGGATCACTGATTCTAATTATTCATATGCCGGTTTGGGGATTTGAACGACCCACTAACCTATAGGTATTAACCTTGATTGTGTTGAACATGTTCTGAAGGGACATGTATGATAACTGTGTAGCTTCCTATAGAGATGTGTGCTAAACACATTGAAATACATCTATTTTCATATTAATTCTCAAATCCCAAGATCAGTCTTTCCATGAACAAAACTTCACTAAACGTTATTTGTCGCAGACTTCTCATCCAATCCGCTTGTCAAGTCTGACGTCATGCATCACCAGGCCCAGTTCCAGAATCAAATCACTTGAGGGTGCTTCTGAAATTAGTATGTTTGCTCTAGCCTTAATGCACATGTATTTTTACGTTTTTTTTGCCCTTTCTATTGCTATGGTTATTTGAGTCTCACATTTATATGCCATTTTCAGCTGTGAGTGGATTCTGACCAAATTAAACACCTCTGATTGGCCACTGTGTTCAAGAAATCAACAGATATGTCTGTGATTGGTTACACTGCTCAAAGCTGCAAAAACACATTGTTAATAGAAACAAAAATATGCATTGAAGCATTTGCCAAATCTGTTTTGCCGGTTTATTACAGCGTGCTCTTCATACTTTTGTTTGAGTAACAAGAACAAGGTTTAAGGTTTAAACAAGTTTAAGAACAAGGCCTGTGCATCACAGTTTTCAGGTCCAAACACTCCATCAGATCCCATAAGCAAACAACAACTGTGCTAATATACACTTAAAGTATCAAAAAATCATGATCTTAAGCTTTATCTCCATACCAAAATCTCGGATAGCCTTCAGTGATTCATCCTTTATGAAATTATGCTGTCCATGATGCAGTGAGCCCAGTAGTTTACATCATGTTTTTAAAAGCTTAGCTTAAATATGTGATATGAAGATAGTATTCTATCTCTTGAGATAGTATTCTCAACTAAAATGATAAATGGAAAAAACTAAGGAAGTCAATGGCTCAACAACTTTTGATAACCAAAATTCTAATATTGCTAACAAACTATTTTAGCTGTCATGTGTTTTTGTCTGCCATCTGACATGATCTGTCACAGCCAGTGTTGGGGAAACTTAAAAAAAATAAAAGCGTTATAATATTGCATTACTCCATAAAAAAGTAACTAATTGCATTACTCAGTTACTTTCTATGTAAAGTAATGCATTACTTTTGCGTTACTTTTTGTCAATGGGCTGGGCTTGCTTATTCGTTTTTTCAATAACAAAAAAATAAAAATAAAAAAGCTAAGGCACTAATTAATAAGCCTCAGGCTGAAGGAAGTGCCTCTGTCTCTGTAACTCACTCCCGATTTCTCTCAACATGGGGACAGGAGAGGTGTCAGTGAATAAATGGGAAAACAAAGTAACTTGCGTTACTTGATTGAAAAAGTATCTCAGATATTTTGTTGTAAATTTAAAAAGAATGCGGTACTTTACTAGTTACTTTAAAAGTAACCTGATTATGTAACTAGCATTACTTGTAATGCGTTACCCCCAGCAGTGTTTACACTAACAGCTGCTGTTTAAATGTTGGAAATATATCCTAACAAATTTGTATTGTCCTCATTCCAACTTAGTCCAGCATAAGTGTCGAGCATATTTTAGGTTGCTTGCAATGCAAAAAATAAAATCTGCTTTGGCCTAATGAAAGAGTGGTGGAAGCGACATTGTGCCGACTATGGATAATCTCGTGTCAAGTATAGCAATGGCTAGTAAAACTTTTGACCTGCCATTTATAAGATTATTATAAAATAATGACTTCATATTAATCCAGTTACTTACTGCTCCTCTCAGAAGAATCTATTTTAATATGCCAGTTGGGAAACTTACATCACCATCTACTGTCAGAAATGGGAAATGCATCCCTTCTGACCAGAAGTGGGGGATAAGACACATCCCCTCCTGATGATGAAAAATGAACAACCAGAAATTCTCACCCTAACATCTACTTACAAAACCTCAGAAACTGAACCGTAACACACTAAAAACACTCAGAACATCCTAGTAACCAGACAGCAACATAAGAATGTATGCCTCATATCAAAATCCTAGTAAACTTTTGATGTGGTCCAATTATCAACCTTCAAGCAACTGCCCATTAACAAACACTGCATATCAACACCCTGAAAACCACCCAGAACATCCTAGCCTGGAGTTGGAGTTGATTTGAGTCAGTGGACATAAGCCATGTGTGGGGACTCTGATGGCCACAGCCATATCTAGGCACCAGAATATCATAGACACATGGGTATTCGTGGAAAAAAGATCAGGCCAACTCCAACATTGTGGGCAGACAAGCACCACTCACATTTTCTTGAGACAATGTAAAAATGGATGCCTCTTATTCTATATTCTCTTTCTGTGCGTGCAAGCGGCATGACTTTCTACTGCGCAAACATAAATACTCTCACTCTCTCTTTCCCTGTCTCACTGTTCCCCTCCTGCTGCATTTATTTTAGTAGCAGATCTCTCGCTACAGCTTTGATTGTGTTACAGGAGAGTGTTTGTGTTTGTTTTGTGTGTGTCTAGCAGCACTGAGACTCTTATACCAGCTGTTAATCCCTTGACCCTATCATACACCCACACACACTCACACACTCTTGGCTCAACACTGCCTTTATGACACTTGAGACTCTGGCAGAATTCATCTCGTGCTTTGCGGTGGACTTAGTCCGAGTGCTCTCTCAGCATACCACCCCTCTTTACTTTTACAGGATCACACATGGTTGCGTGCACACACACACACACGCATGCACGCACACGCACGCACACACACACACACGCTTGACCCCCTCTGTTCCTCCGCCCTCTCTCACACATGCTTACTCCACTGTGATTCAGAGGGCATGATAAAGCTGCTGAAAGACAACGGGACACTATTACTTCTATGACCCTCTAGCAAAGCCAAGCAAAACATAGGCCTCGTACAAGAGCACCGAATGTGTGAAAACATTGTGCTGCCCATGTTAATGCCTCATTTATGTTCAATGTCTCATACCATCAAAAATACCACAAACCAGCCCTGTTCCAAAACTCCTGCCTGCCTAGACTGCATCTTGTAGCATTCAACAATATGCCATCTTTAAGATTCCACATTCTGAAACCTAACTGATGTGACAGATTCCAAAATCATTTGTCTGTATACAATAAAAGTGAAAATTCAACTTGACACGACCAATTAGTACATCTTTTATGATTAATGCTGCATTCCCAACAGTTAAAATTGCCATAATAACAAGTTTACAACTTGTAAAATCAGTTCACATCTTTGTCAAACTTATAATTACCAATTTGGAAAAAAGTAATTTTATGAACATTCCAACTTGTTCCAATTGACTGTTATGATGGCGGGTAAAAAATAGCAAAATGGCTTATTTTTCTGATATGCCATTTTATTACAGCGTATAGCTACAACCTCAATTCCAGAGAAGTTGGGACGTTTTGTAAAAATGCAATAAAATCAAGAATCTGTGATTTGTTCGTTCTCTAACTTTTATTTAATTGACAAAAGTACAGAAACTTTTGAAAAGATTTCCAAAGTTTTCGCTGACCAACGTAAATGTATTTTGTAAATATGAACAAATTTTGATTTTGATGGCTGCAAAACATTCTAAAAAAGTTGGGACAGAGGCTAAATAAAAGTGAAAAGGTTATAGAATATCCACGATAAACTGTTTTGAAACAGTTCACAGTAAGCAGGTGAATTGGTAATAGGTCAATGAATCATGTTTGGGTATAAAAGGAGCATCTCAGTCTTTGCAAGAAAAGCTTGATCATGGCTCATCACTTTGTGCCAAAAATTTCATGAGATAAGTGTCATACAAATCAAAAATCACATTTCGCAATGCAAAATTGCAAAGAATTTATGTCTTCCACCAACTACCACACGTAATATTGTGAAAAGATTCAGGGAATCCAGAGAAATCACAGTACATGAGGATTTACACAAGCTTCAGTCTGGATCCAGAACACCTGAGAAGAGATGATGCCAACCCCTCAGAGGACCTCAGATGATGCCAACCCTGGAACAACATACAGAACTACCACATTTTGCTATAAGTTTGATTGCATCATATAATAATTGCTGTTAATAGTGTTCATCATCTGTTTGATTACGTCTTTAATTGATATTTCGGTACATTTCTGCCATATGTACATTAACTGACAGTCACCACTAAGCTACCACTTAATATTGTAGAAACTTAATTTGCTGTAAAGTTGCTTTGCAACGATTTGTATCGTGAAAAGCGCTATACAAATAAACTTGAATTGAAAAAAATTGAGTTTAAGGCAAGGCAGGAAACCTCAGGTGAATGTGTTTGACCTTTGAGCCCTCAGATGGCATTGCATAAGAAACCGTGATGCTGCGGTGTTAAATATAGCCACATGGGCTCAGGAGTACTTCAGAAAACCACTGTCATTTACCAGTCTGCTGCTGCATCAAGAAATGCAACTTGAATATCTGTTACTCTTGGAGAAAGCTATACATCAATTCTATGCACCGACGCTGCCAGGTTCTCTGGGACACAGCTCATCTCAGATAGTCAAAAAGACAGTGAAAATGGGTGCTGTACTCCAATGAGTCCACATTTCAACTTGTTTCTGGAAAAAATGGATTTCGAGTTCTCAGTCCCAAAGACCAAAGGGAACATCCAGACTTTCATCAGTGACAGAAGCAAAAGCAAACATCTGTCATGGTATATGAGTGCATCAGTGCAAACGGCATGGGTGACTTGCATGTGTGTAAAGGTACCATTGACATGGAGGCATATATTGGAGATATATACTGCCGTCAAGATGATGTCTTTCATGGGAAGTCCATGGTTATTAGATCAAGACAATGCCAGCTCTCATTCTGCATGTGCTACAACAGCGTGGTTCCGTAGAGAGTGAATGTGCTAGACTGGCCTGCCTGCAGTCCATATCTGTCTCCAATTGAAAATGTATGACCAGTCATGAAAAGGAGAATCAGACAACGACAATCACAGACTGCTGAGCATCTGAAGCAATGTTTAAAGAGAGACTGGACAAAAACAATTAACAATAATTAACAATTAGTATCCTTAATTCCCAAACAATTAAACATTGTAATTAAAAGGAAATTTGATGTGACACAGTTAAACATGCCTCTGTCCCAACTTTTTTGGAGTGTGTTGCAGCCATCAAAATCAAAATTTGTTCATATTTACAAAAAACATTTACGTTGGTCAGTGAAAACTTTGGAAATGCTTTCTTTGTACTTTTGTCAATTAAATAAAAGTTCAAGAGAGTGAAAAATCACAGATTCTTGATTTTATTGCATTTTACAAAACGTCCCAAATTCTCTGGAATTGGGGTTGTATTCGAAACCTGTTGGATTTTGTTTCCGATTGTTCAAATTGTAACTTTTGAACACAATTCAATTCTCATGAACTTGCGTTTCCTGTCTGATTCGCATAAATATGAATGGAAGTTAGTGGAACGAAAAATTGTAAATATGCCAACACTATGCAATCAAATTAATATGAATGGGAGAAAGTGCAACTCGCAATATTGTAGAATAAGTTTTGCCTTCTAAATTAAAGACCCAACTGGTAAAGTCATCGCATCACTGGACTGCATTGCCATAAACTGTTCTAAAACATGCGCTTAGGACTGCACATGGACATTGGCCTGACATATAAGCTTTTTTATGCAATTTGACCATAAAAAACTAAATTTATTGGATAGATAGAAAACTGATTTTATTGCTGATTTGATATATATTATTTGAATGCGAGTGTGGCAAGCAGTTTTTCCAGATTTCAGGATTCTTTCATTCAAGTAGATAGGACTAGGTCTTGGAATGCCGAAATAGCTGCCCAGAGGCATTGCAAATATGCCCGCCAAGTGAACAGAGTTTCCTTGAAAGTTACTTTGGTGTAGTGTTAACTGTTTGGTTCTTCAAAATATCTTCTTTCATGTTCCACACAGATTTGGAATGACATGAGGCTGAGTAAATGATGACAGGCTTTTCATTTTTGTGTGAGCTATCCATTTAAGCGTTAAGAGTTTTGCCATAGAATCAAATCATTTCTGAGAAAGTCTGAATGTGAACAGCTCAGGGTACAATCTGAAGCTGCCATTTTGTTATTATGGTAATAATCTCTTGAAAACACTATGTTTAGTTTTGCTTATTAAACCATCACTTTGTGAGCTTAGCAACATGCTGATATAAAACCTCACTGGAAATAAAGTGTTTTGGGTCTTCTTTTTGTGTTGATTCTGTAAGATTCTCCAAATCAATCAATTATAAAGTTCCATTTTGATCAGGATGCTGTAGATAGCAATACATAAAAAGGTAGCTCACTTGGATTTGGAACATCTATGAAAAACCATGTTATGAGTACAGACTGAAGGAGGTATTGTCCCATGTGTTGTGATTAGTGTAGACTCTGGGGTCTGGGAATCGCTAATGGGCACTAATGCTGACACGGCCCCCTATAGAGCAGGCGGACTTTACAAGCGACTGTGCTGTATGGTAAACAGAGCCAGATGCACCGCACAAAGCAAACACGGCTCATAAAGAAGTGCAGGAAAGGGGTAATTAGTACAGAATGGCGAGTCATGTCCGGCAGCATGGCGTAAAGCGCGACAGGAGAGAACGCCGCTCTCACGCAGTCTCACACTGGGAAGCATGGATGTTGCAGAAAAAGATCAAAGGTCATCATTGTTTGGCTCCAAATAAAATCACAGGAGAAAACAGAATTATCGCTGGCTTTCTAAACAGCTTCTTTGTTATTTGTATAGCATGTTATGTTGTACAGCATGTAGTACAAGTACAGGACCAGCACTTCCAGATGTTTGTACTTTAATAAAAAACGGTTGGGCATTTATGGTTCAGCTTATGCACTTACTCAACAATGTGCCTTTGAACGAATCGCAAAGGCTGCCAAAATAACTGACAAAAAAAAAAAGAGAGAGAAAAAAAGTCTTGAGCCAGGGCAGCAATGTTGTCAGGCCTGTACTTCGTGGCACTGTATGTATATGCACTTGGAGGTATCTGTGCAAAGCTTACTTCTGTCATTTTTAAAACTGAATTTTGAGTGATAGTACTCAACTCTGTAAAGAACCAGAACTGTGGTCCAGAATAGAGATTTGATGATGGTAAAAAGTTGAGGTTTGTCTGAAGTGCCTCTCTTAATTCATTGCGGAGACTGAAAATTGCATTTTGAATGGCAAGGTATTTGATTTATTGCTTCTACACCTGAAAGACAGAAAACTATTTATAGTTCAAAAGTATGGGCTAAATAAGAATACATAAGAAATAGAAGAAGAAGAAGAATATTAATAAATACTGTTCCTCAACAAGGACACATTAACTAGATCAAAAGTGACATTAAAGTCATTCATAATGTTACAAAATATTTCTATTTCAAATAAATGCTGTTCTTCTGAACTTCATCAAGAGTCCTAAAAAAAGTGTCACGGTCTCCACATGAATATTAAGCAGCAAAATAATAATAAGAACCATTATTAAGAACTGAAAACCAATAATAATTTGTGACAAATAATAATAATTGAGCACCAAATCAGCGTATTAGAATGATTTCTGAAGGATCATGTGACACTGAAGACTGAATGATGCTGAAAATGCAGGGATAAATAAAAAAATTATTTTAAAACATATATTTAAATAGAATACTGCTAGTTAATAATATTCCTTAATATTACAGTTTTTTGTGTATTTTTGATCAAATAAATGTATCTTTGTGAGTAGAAGAGATGTCTTTCAAAAACATTGAACAATCTTAACTATTCCAAACTTTTGACTGCTATAATGTAGTTCATTTTGCATCTTGATAAATTAGTTACATTTAATTGGGTTATACATAATATACATAGCATACACATTTACAATAGTCTTTTTGTTAAGATAAGATTATGCTTTCGCTGTTGAGGTTTTTCGAAAATTATTTTTTTTATTCATTTAAAAAAATAATGGTCTTCTATAGGGGAGTGATATCATTAATTGTATATAAAATGTATTTATATAGAAAACTAATATGAAGACTGGAGGGACATGTCTATAAATGGTTACAGTCCTGATGTTTTGGTACAGAATGATGAGTTTTTTCCAGTTGTATGACCGATATATTCTTCTGATTCCAAAAAAAATAAATAAATAAGAAGAAAGAAAGAAAGAAAAAGTGAAAGTTTATCTAAAACTGAAATGATAAATAACTCATCGTGGGTATAACTATGGAGAAGAAAATGGCGGGATGGACTGAAATAAGCATCCGTTAGTCTTCTGTTGTTCTGATTGGTGGTATTATATGAACATACTCCATTCAAACTTTTGTTTGTAACTCCATGCAGAGGCATGCACAGAAAGAGATGATGATGAGCCATACAAAGAAGGAAGAACAAAATTTGAACTTTCCAAATGAATAGGACCGTATTTCAATCTTTCACCATAGAAAAGGGACTTTTCTCTCAAAACAAGGGGCGTGAAGACATCAGCATCCTACCATATTCAACAGCACACAGCACATTTTACAGGTCACTGTGCACAGAGCTCCATATGGGCTGTGCTTCAAATGAGAACCTCCCTCTCTACCCTCTTTACATCCTGAATTGCACTGCAGGGAAGCACCATTCGGCAAAAGATCTGCCTTCAGCAGGGGTGCTAAACAGAGAATACATGCCTCATATTGTTGGGTAGTGAGAAACATATGCACTTTGTTCCAAATCCTACAGAGCATCTTAAAGTATAGTAGGCACGTTCCCATCGTGAAACTGTTCCATGACGTGGGCAGCGTAATTATGCTTGAAATACGGTCTTGTTCAGCAGAATTATTCAGCCAACAATTTACTTTGGCCGAATTCTAAGTATAATGCATTGAGGTAGCTTATGGAGAAGGCAATGTAAAATCTCATAAAAGATCCATTTGAAACTATTCATAGGCATGCATTGCAAAAACTCATCAAAAATAATAACCCAGGATGGCAGACAAAGCAAGAGACACACAAATCATTTGATATGATTGAAAATGGACCAGACTGACAGATAAAATCAAAACCACATTTATTAAAATGATAAATTAGGACAGGTCTTTTCAGAGACCTGATTATTCATCATAACAATCAACTAAAAGGGGCTCCAAAATAGTTTGTCTTCAAACTATTGATGAAAGACCAAAATATAAGGTCTGATATCTGAATATTATAGCCTTCCATGCTCTTGCCGAGGCTTCGCTTAATTGCAGAGCCCCATTCAAAATGTTCTCACCATACAGACGCATACTGACCTCTGACCCCCTACGCTTCTCTTTAGGGGCTTTGGTGGAATAAAGGGTGATGGTTAGAATGCGAAGGAAAAGAGAGGGTTAACGTCATTATAAAGTTCTCTAAAAGCATTATCTACACCCCTACACGGTTCCCCACAACAAGAGACAGAATGAAAAGGGTGAGAGAATGAATAGGAGAAAGGGACATGAAAGTCTAACTCAGTGCCGTTAACACAAAGGCGTGCTGTAGTATAGCAAGCAATACGTGGATTTGTGCAATGTTTAGGCTATTCTTCACTGACACTTAAGGCACTTTTCATGTATAGGGTAAACTCTGGTGTCCAATTACTTTTCTCAGAGAAGTAGAGGCACAAATCTCATGTTCATCAAAAGCAAGCATCCAGCCCTATTATAAGAAGAACACATATTTTCCTTTAATTAACGGGAAATATACGATTATCAATACACTGTAAAAAAAAAAAAAATCTGTGACATTTACGGTAAAATACCGGCAGCTGTGGTTGCCAGAACTTCACCGTAAAATGTATGGTAGCAACATTTTAGGTTTTACAGACTTAACTTAAATTCACAACAAAATACCGTATTTCATTAACTGATGTAATGTTAATAAACCAACATATTGAAGTACAAATATCTGTTTTGAATCATTGTAATGCACTGATAACCATCAAAAACGGGTGGTGATGAGAAAGTCACATGATGAACCAAAGCTCATCACAAACAGCTTTTTTACGAGCTAAGGAGGGCAATACTTATATAGAAGGTGCACAGTGTCATTCACACAAACACTAAACCCCATCACGGTGACACACATGATACTGAAATAATGAAATAATGCAATAAACATTAATTTAACAACATTAGATGTAAGATTAAACCCTAATGTACACAACTGATAAGAAAAAACTAAGAAACATGGTATTTCAACAAAAAAACATCAAATATGAAGTGTCGTGCAGGGAATTCTGGGAGTGTAAATTTACGGTTTGTCACTGTAAATTATACAATGACTTTTTTCTTTTTCACTTCCAAAAAATATTTTTAACAGTATTTTACTGTAAAATTACATTAAATGTAATTATATTTATTCACCGAATATAGTATGGAAACTTACTGTTAACCAGTTAACAGGTTTTTACTGTAGCATTTTTACAGTCTTTTACTGTTAAAATCACAATCATTTTTTACAGTGTAGCTGCAAACCAACAGAAATCAAACATGTATTACAAATGTGTTAATTTTATTTATTTTACATTTATTTTATATGTAGTTTGACGACCTGAGGTGAGCAGCATTTTCTGAAAGTTAAGCAATTAATTTTACTGACCATTTTTTTTAGGTTTGTTAGGTGGTAGGCTATATTATTGTTTAAATGCCTTAGAGAGTTGAAGATGGGATGAAACAAAAACAGCTACATATTGTTCTTCCATATTGTGGCATACATTTGAGTGTAAGATCACTAAATAAACATTACAAGGTCAAAACATTTATAAAAATGATGTGCAGATAAATTAACATTATGATCTATAATATGAACTTAGAAAATGGTTACAGTGAATTTTAATTTCATTGCGACTTTAACCTTTTAGCGTCACTCACGGGACAATTTCAATTCCAAACTGCCTAGATAGGCACAACAACACACACGCACACGCACACACACACATACACACACACACACACACACACAAATGTTGCCATGTTCATTTGTTTTGGATAAAATGTTTTTAACACCACTCACAGGACATTTCACATTGGAAGTGATGCAAAATATGCAAGAAGCAATGTAATATCATTCTGCGCAAATGTTTTCAGTGTTTTCATTTTTCTAAATCATATTGAATCCATTCATTTTGTAATGTCTCAGGCTCTAATTTGTACCGTATTCAGTGTCTTATATCATTGGAATGCATATAAAAATCAAAAACATGCACATGTTTGTTTTAGATTATTGTATGACCACAATTTCTGTAAAATATTTTGTGCTCATAAGCGCTTCAGACACGGATTCGTATAAGCCTGACCTTGACGAGAAAGGTGACATGAGAAAATAAAAGTAAAGTGGATTAAAAGTGTGCATGCTTTGAAGGGGAGGAGAAGTTTAAATCAAATGCGTGGAGGACTGCATGGAGTTCAATCAGCACGGCTCTCTCAGATATGAGCTGTTTGATGAGGTTTTTTCTGCGGTGAGTGCAGGATGAGATGTCTTGGCTAAGGGTTGACTCTTCTTGAGTCAAACTCTCCCTGATGCAGATATAACTCACTAGCCACTGATATCTTGACCAAATCATGGTGATTATATGGAAGACCTATGCATTGGAAAAACAAATTCAAAATGAGTTATGCTGTTATATGGTTTCTTATGTGAATTATATGGTGAGCAAAGTTTCCTTGTTCTCAGATGTTTCTCCAGTAATTTCATGTGTCTCCTCTAGAGTTTCAGAAGTGATCTTAAGTAAATAATATCTCAAACTATCATCAGATTTGCCAACTTCAGAGGGATATTTACAGGGTTTTGTATTTGAAGCAATGATGAATTTAGTTTGTAAAATAGTTAGTTACTTTGATTTGTGAGTGTGTTTGAAAACCAATACTGTTTCTTTATTTCCATCTGTAAACCGTCTCATATCTGTATGGAATAAGTACAGAGGCACAATGGTGCAATTGTGTTTGTTTGAAGTGATTTCATTTCTTCCACCTTCTGAATACAGTTTTCACTGATCTCCGCTTCATGGTTTTAAAATAGTCTGCTTTGAACTAAATTCTCATGAAACAGAAAAAAAGATTAAAGTATCATTATCAAGCACATTGCACTCCATGTCTTTTGCCTCGCTTTTCTCACACACAGGCCTACATATACAGCATATTTTTGCGATCTCTAGAGACGATGGAAATGAGAGAGATAAGCAGAGAGATGGAGAGAGATGGAGGAGGGAGGACCTGGCGAGTTTTCTCTCAGAATGAACCCCTGAAGGGTGAGCATCAAACCATCACAAGCTCACGTTGCCATTTAACTGTTTCAGCCTCTTTATCAATAGTTTATTTCTGTCATTCATGGTTCAGTGTTGTTGCCTTCAATGTAGTTATATATTAAAATTTCTAATCTCTTCACCAGCTTGAGGAGCTACGGTTCGTTTTTTTTTTTTTTTAAGTAAAACCATGGTTAATTTTCGTAATGGTCATCTTTAATGAATCATTAAATTATTGGTATCTAGGGCGCAGTGACCCTCAGAAGCATGCACTGTGAGAAGATTAACTAAATGTGATGAGATATGAATAAATAACACTCAAATGGCTTTTGAGATAATATTCTCAATTGACCCTTTGCAAAGACCTGGCCCCCTTCATTACAGTTGCTATGTCCGACAAGCCATGGCACTCTCGTGCCACACATCCTGTTCTCATGCAGTGAAAAATACATCATGGAGCAAAGACAGCGCAGGTTACTTTAGGCATGAAACAAAGTCTCAGCTTTCAAATTTAGTCATTTTTTAAGAAATTCCAACCGTTTTATGGCCGTTTTTGAGTCTTGACAGTCTGTCCTGATTCCTTTGAATAATCTCTTCCTCTTTACTAGAGTTAAATAATCAATGCAGAAAGATGTCAATACATTTTACATGTATACAATACCATATACAATACAATACCACCAATCAGGGCCGTTTCTAGGCATAGGCGAGCTAGGTGGTCGCCTAGGGCGCCACCAGCTGAAGGGGCGCCAATGAGCGCACGTACTAGCACTTTTAGCAGGGTTGTGATAAAGAGTGGCACGGTCACCCTGAAATATGACTGCCACCTCCACTGGATCCCCCAACATTATTGGGCTAGAGTAGCTAGTGTCAATTTTTATAGGTTTGACTGAAATAATAATGCAATAACTGACACTTTAAATCAATGTTTCAAGAAACAACAACAACAAAATTGAGCAAAAAACAGATAAAGACAAAAACGTAGCCATTGGGTTCAATTCCACCGACGTTAATCTATCAAAATGGCAGAAACTCTCCTGTCTCTTTGTTTGTCAGACAAAAATGGCTGATTGGTCAGATCGCCTATCGATCAAACTTCCTGTGAAATGAGCAGAGACTTGAATTCGGAAACTGTATTTCTTATGTAACGACTTTAGATTCCACATTGATCCTCACTGGTCACATTTTGCTTACACCGTGTCTACACTGGACACGAGTGGCGCAACACAGTCTACACAGGATGCAACATGACAAATTCCCAAAAAAGTAAACTGGTGCTCTGTTCAATTTCTGATGTACTCCAGCAAATGGACAAATGGATTTGCAATGGTCGCTTTGTGTCCAGTGTAGACAGCCTCAAGCTGTTGCGGCGCGACTACAGTCGCATCTGGTGTAGACACACTGTTAGGGATGCAACTTTAGAAGGCAAGCCTGGCAGCAAAGTTCTGAAGCAGAGATTTAGTTTGTGCGCGTCTTTGAGCGAGAAGAAAGAGACAGTTTGATTGTACGTCTAGAAAAAGAGGTTTGTGTGTTGTATCTAAAGAAGCGAGGACCTTCCACACCACTGACCCCCCTCGTCGCCCAGTGCTATGTTTCTAAACCCAGAAGATGACACTGCACCATTTACAGCCCTTTGTTGTTGTTGTTTCCCATCACTCCTTCTTTCTTTTGTTGATCCCTCTCTCTTGCTCTCTCTGGAGAGACTTTGGTACTGGAGATTAGAGAAGGGTGCTGCCTAGCAACTAGAATCAAAATGGGTGAGCCCTCCGTGTCTAAACGCCTGACCTAGATAACACAGCGTCTGTGATCACACTTTGTGACAACCTCCGATGAAAGGCCTCGACGAACGCCCGTCACTTTGTCACCCCGACAAACGCCTGCTGTCACTATGTGCTCACGTCACTTTGAAGAGAGGAGGAGGAAAAAGTTACCTCGGATCAATCGAACACAGTCACTACTGACTCTGTACTCCTGGGGGCAACATGTAAAATGTAGAGAAGTCGACAAACAATATCTCATGCTGATATTAAAATGAAGCTGGCTGTTAAATACTAAAATAGAACAAGCATTCTTTTCAGGGACTCGGAGAAGGGAAGACGTAAAGATGAGTACTTGAGTATGCTGCAAATCTCTTGACAACCGCTGGCATCTCTTCTGCTATTTATTGCAGCCTCTGAAAGGCATGATGAAACAGACTGGAAATTCACGCTAAGCTTTATGTTCTGTTTAATGCCATTTTTCACAGCAACTGAGAAGAAGTCTCTGATTTAGTGGGTTTCGCATGTCTGGAGATCATGCAAATCATAACCTATTAGCTTTTATATTTTCTTCCATTCCTTCCTTTGAATGACACAAACTGTTAAATACCATGGACTGTGAGGCCAGAAATATGTGCTACGTCAGTATGCAAATGCAGATGTGAAGTGCCTTTACATAATGCATGGAAGCAACAAACCTCAGCACTCAGGGGGGAGATAGGGTTAACTCAAATGTCTGCACCATCAGTTTGGTAGCTATAAACATGTCAACAGTTCAGTTATAACTAAACTCTTCCAAACTTTTCATATTTTTCACAATTTTACGGTGGTGTTCAGATACCTTTGAATGAAACAGGATGTTAAAGGAGAAAGAAAAATAGGCTGGGACTTGATTTTACAGATTTTGTGAAAAAAAGGGTTACCAGAATGGAAAAACATGATTGGAGAAGTAAGGTTGAAAAATAAATCAGAAATTAGTGATGTTAGGTGAAAAGAAAGGTCATCTCAGAGGAACAGCAAGCTATTTCATTTTGATGGTAAGTTGTTTCTTTGGAATATTGTGGGCGCTCTGGTTTCTCCTACAATCTACAGCCATACAGGTCAGGTGAAATGGTAAGGCTAAACTGTCTATATTTTCCCTGCCTTTGGCTCAAGATACTGGGATAAGCTCCAGGATAACTCACCAACATAGCACATAGGATGACACCTACATAGGACAAGTGGTTTGGAGAACGGATAGATGGATGGATGAATTGACTTTACGACAGATAATTGAGTGAAAGCCCAAATAGCCAATCAAATCGCTTCACTAAGAAGCTTTGTTGTCATCTTCCTTTTTTCCAGCAAGTTTAAAAACTTTACTGAACTGTTGGACAAATACAAATCTCCTTTTTTTCTCTTTTAACTATGGTAAAAATGTGCTATTATGGCATGTCTACTTTTAATACTAGGTATCCAGAGTGGCTAGTTTTGTTTGTTCCATTACCAAAATCAGCCAGCATTCTCGAAAAATGCAAAGCAATGGATCAGACCTGTAATTCTTCACGACAAAGCGGTTTTCATTCATGCTAGATGCAATTTAGGCTTTTAGTTTTATATGGCAGTGCGCTTCAAAGTCAGAAAAAATGGACAGAATATTTGTTTAATTTCCTTCATAAATGTCTGTGTAATGTTAAAGTAAACATCTGTATTCTAAATACACATGGCCTTCATTCAAGGTACTTGTGTGTCTTTTATGCCTCTTTTATGTGTGGATTATTTGTTTTTATTTGAGAAACAGAAGCATGCTGAATGGACTCTGGATTGAATGTCTGCTTTCAACACAGTGTGACATGCAGCAAGTTCAATTTATTTTAAGAAAAACATACAAAAATACATCATGTTTGAATCTGCCATGTGTCAGTTACAATGTCTGAAGTACGATTTCTTGACAGTTGGGTAGATTTCCCTTTATTCCAAAATCATCAGGAACATGAGCAGATGAGCCAACATGTGCCATTGTTTCATTTGACTAATATAGATAAAGTTCTCGTCCTTGAAAAGCAGTGTGCATATTTAAGTAATCACTGTTGTAAGATCAACTGTGGCTAGTAAGACAGAAAATGTGTCCACTCTAGTGGCAATTAGCCGAAGCACAACACATATTTGCATTGCATTACATTTGACTACAAAACAGTAGCACTGAACACTTGAACAAGCACAAAGGCAGAACAGTGGTTTTCACCAGTGAGGTAGATGGGTTATGGTCTGTCAAATTCAATGTACTCCTAAAGTTTTTTTACTGTGGTTATTTTTTTTTAACATATTTGGGAGTCGTTCGTTAACAAGGCTGCACTGTTTCAGGATTCTGGAATCTGGGTAGACTTTATGTTATTCTGAGAATTTCAATGTTTGTTTAAAAAATATTTTTCATGCATACTTTCCTCATCATGAGGACACAGCACCTTTTTTAACCTGAACTTTGGCTGTTCCACCTTTGGCAGCTCCAGAGATTAATAGTCAGAAGGTTATGTTTTGTTTGGGTGTACATTGTGGTTTCCTCTATGTGTGTGTGCACGTGTGTGTGTGTGTGTGTGATAACTAAACATGCAATGCAATCAGTCTTTCTGTCATATCTATTCATTCAGTTTGTGTAATTGGAGTTGAGGGCTTGAAAAATAAAAGTATTCGTGGTGTCAGCTGAAAAGGAAAGTCATTTCAGAAGATGAGCTAGTTACTACATATTTATAAAAAAGACAAACATTTTGGTTTATTTGTTAGAATTAGCTCTTATGAATTGTGGACAAAAAGAACTAGATCATAAAATGTAAATGGGGTCAATTTATATCTAATCGAAGATATTTTGAGAAAGGTCTCAGAAATGTTTTTGTCTGTAGATTCAAAGGTCACCAAAAACTGTTGGGTGAAAAACATTCTTCAAAATATCTTCTTTTATATCTGATATATCTATTTTTTAAGAAAGTTAGTCATGTTCTGAGGGTGAGAAATTTTCATTTTTAGGTGAACTATCGGAAAGCAAACTAGAAGGTGAGGTGACAACTAATCATATTGTAAGAAAAATCAAATGCTACACACTCAGTGTACGCCTGTAGCTATATGTGTGTATTAAAAAAGAATCAATTCTTTACTGAAGTATGAGCTAAAATGCATTTTCATTTTAGCTTACTGACATATGGCTTAATTGCTTCTGTTGTAGAAATAAGTAAATTTTTACATTGCAAGCCTCACATACTTATCAGTTTAGCTCCTACCTAAGCAAATTACAACACTAGAGATATATCATTGCACATAAATATTTCATTACAAACAGAAATTGAATTTTTTTATTTATTTTTTATTTTTTGAGTAACAGGATTGTGCATTTTCATTTCATGTTGACTTGAATATGCATAAGTTCATACTGAAATTTCACATATTTCAATACTTAATACACTGTAAAAAATAATTATTTTGAAGTAAAAACAGATTATTGGATTATGTTTTACAAGAACATACTATTTCAGTCTTTCTACTTTAAAGTTTTGTGTTTAATTTAATGTGTTGCTATATTTCTTGGTAATTAAATACAAAATGTACTAGCATTTTTTGATTGAAAATTGTTTCTACACCAAATTTTGTACATGCATGTACTTGTACTTTGTATACATTCATATTAGTAAAATAGGAGCATCAGTGCTGAGCAAAGCAGACCCACTGTGTGTGAATCCCGCTGCGAAGCGACTGGCGCATTTTCATGGAAAGCTTCTCTTTTAGGCCAGCAGGTTTTCAATGTGCTCATTTACACATCAAAACAGTGCAGAAAAGGGATAGTTCTCTGGAGGGCAGGGGAGGGTGGAGGGGGTGGATGAGTGTAATGAGGGCTTCTTTTATTCTCTTTGCTCTCCCTCTCTCTCTTTCTTCTTTCCTGAGGGGTAGGTGGATGGTTGTGGACTGATAAGCATGGCTGGGGTTCGGGTGGAGGTGGGTAAACACCTCATAAAGATCCTCTTTTAATCAAATCAGACCGGACAGGGTCTCTCACACTCTGCTCGGTCGGACAGACGAGAGCGTGGCTAACCGACCCGATCCCCCCACTTGCAGCAAGACTAAAAAGTATCCGGACTCTTTAAGGTGCATTAGATAATAAAATATCAAACCAAGTGAATTTTGGTTTGAACAATGCATTTTAGAGTGGGCTATTGATGGGCATCAAACAAAGGAAAAGTTCACTCCAAAACTCTGTTGGTTTGATATTTGAGGTTTTACCGTCTTCAAAGCTTATTTTAGGTTTGCGAAAGAGGAAGTGAGTGAGAGGATGTAAGTGAATGAGAATACATGTTCTGCTCCAGTGTTGACCTCACATTTGTGGTTGGGCAGGTGCCTTTCCGACATAAGCCACTGGCCTGAGTCATTTTAATTGGTGCCTTTACACACACACACACACACACACACACACACACACACACACACACACACGCAGTTTACTGACATTGCACCCCTCTAGAGAGGCAACCTGAGCTGAAAAATACCAAAACACTCTGTCATAAAATGCTAGCAGACCTCAACGGCCTGCTCTGAACCACTGGCTGCTGAAAGGATGTGTGTACTTGCCAAAGCTCTCTCAGAGGAGACGCTTTTACAATGTTGTGATGACGATGGGTAAATGACACATGCAGCTGTCAGTTTAAACAACAAAACAATGTGGCTTCAATAACCCACATAGACCTGTCAGAGATTGCCTGTAAAATATGACAGCAGTGTCAGAAATTACTATTATTATGGCCTTTTTTGGAATCTGAACAAGTATGGCTGTTAATTGTGAAATCAAATCAACATAGGTATATATAATGCACAGGATACATTCTAGATTTTGAATAGAACATTATAAAATATTGCAAAGTATAATATATACATTTTAAATAATCTAATATATTTTTTATTTTTCTAAGACATATTTTATTTGCATTTTTGCCCCAGGCCCTGATAAAAAATTTGTATTTTTTTTTCAATGATAATTTAAATGGTGGAAGAAATGTCTAAGGAAATGCTGAGGCATTTTATTTACATTTGCATGACCAGATAAATGGACCATTGTTTTATTGTATTAGTTAGCTGTATTTTTAATTTAATCGTTTTTTATTTTATTTAGCTGCTATTTTTACTTAATCAAAATAACCCAACTGCAGTTTAATTGAGATTACTTGGAATGCACAATTAAAAAACATGATTTTGGAAAATTTTTAAAGGGGACATATGACGCGATTTCAATTTTTCCTTTCTCTTTGGAGTGTTACAAGCTCTTGGTGCATAAAGAAAATCTGTAAAGTTGTAAATACTAAAGTCTCAAATCCAAAGAGATATTCTTTATAAAAGTTAAGAGTCAGCCACGCCTACCTAAAACGGCTCGTTCTAACACCCCCCCCACATATCTACATCACTATGTGGGAAGATTTGCATAACACCACCCAAATGTTCACGCAAAGAAAGAAGGCGTAACTTTTATTCTCGCTGTAGTATTGTTGTTGCCACCACCATGTCGTGAAGGCGCTGTGTGCTTCGTTGTGAAAGCGAAACTACTTTGTTTGGCCTTCCAAAAGAGGACGATATCTGCTTCGTCATGCCTAGAGCTGATCCGTGCTGGTCGCTGAGGAAATACTTCAACTTTGCATCTGTCGATCACCGGATCGGCTTTCACTGTGGACGAAGCGGAGGTACGTAATGGGGAATATGGTAAGGGACGTAACATTTCCGTCACACGCTTGAGGAATTTGGCCAATCACAAAGCACTGGATAGCTGGCCAATCAGAGCACACCTCGCTTTTTCAGACCGATGAGCTTTGTAAAAATCGACACGTTTCAGAAAGGCGGGGCATAGAGGAGAAACATTATTGTATGTGGAAAATAATGTTTTTTGAACCTTAAACCGCATAAACACATTTCATTACACCAAATACACAAAATAAGTTATTTTTTAGCAGCATCATATGACCCCTTTAAAAACGGAGTTATCTGTTTTTGCAAATTAACTCTTCATATATTTTTATAGTATATATTTTTACACATCATAACTTTTGTGTTGACAATGGTGATGAATAACTTCACGAACTTCAACAAGAATTCAATTAAATATTTTACTATATATATATATATATATATACACATATATGCAATACATGGGATCTGTTTGTTTTACATGACCTGTTTGGACAAATGGATTCACTAAAATGAATCAGACTTTCCAGCATTACTTAAGAGAGAGGGCAGCTTAGGGCCATGTCTAGACTGTTCAGCAAAATGTTTCAAAATTCATAATTTAGACACACCTGCAGTTTCAGAGAACGTGGTTGATTATTTCACTCACTAAGTTGCTTGCAGAAACAATGTAACATAAAAAAATGAAAATGTAGCCCACTACACCAGAACTTGTTGGAAAAAATTGTTACTTACTTGAACAAAATATAGTATATAACAGTAAATCTCTCACCAGCACTACATTTTCTGTTATCTCAAGCTTGAAATAATGCTGAATATTTCTTAATGGGTCTTTCTATAGCTAGAGTTTTATTCAGACTATTCAAATTTTGAGAACAGAAGACCAAATACCCAATTCTTTTGAGGGATATGTAACGTTCATCCATGCCATAGACATATATAAATATGATAAAAATATATATTTAAAATTAATGCTGCACACATAGCCTGTTGGTTTGGTATATCCATACATTTTCTAATAATGCTTCTTTTTTTAAACCAAGCTCAAAAAAAAAAAAAAAAAAGATCAAAAACAAACGTGCAATGGCATACGAATGAATCATCAAAACCCAGATCCGTTGCAACAAACGGGCGGGGGTAGGGTGAGGAAAATACAATTCAAGCAGCTATCGGAGCCCTACATGCTCCGGATCAAGCGTCGGAGAAAAGTGCCTTTATTTGCATGAGTGGCTCACATCAAAGAGCGGAGGGGGAAGAGAGAAGCAACACACAACAATAGGAGAATCTGGATGTGTGTGTGTGTGTGTGCATGTGGTGCACCTCATTAATGAAATATAATTCCAGAACAACCTCTGCGTTTAAAGGTGATGTTGTGAACGTTCACACAGAGAAATCCAGGCTACTGTCTGTCGCTCTCCTCAACGATTCCCTTTGAGGATGAAGGAGAGAAAACCACCAGGGATTTCTGTTCTGGTAAACGCGCTCAAAGGAAAGTGCGCCCAAAGCGGCTGCATCTGTCATATGGAGGGGAATTAAAGAGAGAAAATAGAGCAAACGGCTAAAAGGAATTTAAAAAAAAGAACATGGAGTATAACACGATGCATAAACAATGTGCTAAAACAAAAATGAGGCCTTCGTTACAAGCTTAATCTCCATGATCCAAGCTTAGTCACAACTCTGACCAATAGTCCCCTAAAACTGACAACATAGATTTATTTGTGTCAGGGGCATTCAAAGCCACATAGCCTTGTGTTATTCGGGGGTAGCCCACTCTTTTGAAGGCTCTTGAAAGGGTCCCTCAAGGATCGATTTGCATTTGAACTGAGGCAACCTTTCAGATGCAAACCTGGCTTTCTTCATCAAAATATTTGCATTGCTTTGACGCTTTTTCTTGTTACAGTTCATGTGAAAAGTCTCACCAAGGCACTTCTCTTTAACGTCCACCTCTAAATAGATGCAAACACAAGCATCTGGGCACAACAAGCACTTCAGAGAAATTGAAATAATACTGTTATTTTGTGCAGCAACACCAAAACAAAAGTGCAGTTTGTCTTTGTAGGAGTAGATAGCGCTTAAGTGAGCAATTAACTCTTGAAATGCCTACTTCAAAGAAGAAATTTCAGACAACGGTTGAAAATATATAACATTTTATTATCTTCTTCAAAAAGGCACTTATTAACAGACTGATCAATGCCATCTTGTGAGAAACCAAGACAAACACAATTAAATATATATGTATGTATATATACAATAAATAGAAGTCCTGAAACATTGGAACAAGTAATTAAACATATTAACAAGTTATCGAACAGCTTTTAGGTGGGGACACTGTGCACTTCTCCATGCAAGAGCGATTGCAGATATTTATAACTGATTAGGATGTGCATATCTGTCTCATTTTGTGCTACAGCAAGCAATGATAAACTTCTCCCTTTAACTAACAAGTACTGTTAATCCATTGTTTAGCTGCAATGTTGGGTTTTAAGTTTGTTTACTTCACCACAAAGCTTCACTGCACCATATGTCTTATTCTCACATAGTCCACAGTACGGTTCATCACAGATGAGGCCACAGTCTCAGTGCTGCGCTCATACGTGTGTGGGACAGTCCAAGTAGGGATCAGTCTTTGACATGTGCAGTATAACGGCAGGTGCTTTGTAGTGGCAGTGACTGGTGCTGCAGCTCCCACTGCAGTGCTTCCTGCAAGTCCTGTCTGTCAGCTTCCTGCTACACAGCCCCTGCCACGTCTGCAGTGTCTTGGAGCTCCAGACCCACACGCCACTGGTGATGCCCACCACCAGCGACATGAAGATCTTCAGCATGAACACGGCCACGGTGGGCACCGAAGCCTCCAGGGAGCAGTCCTCATTCCTCCGACCCGGGAATGTGGTGCACTTGCTTTGCAGCCCTCGAAATTTCCAGTAGTCCATGTTGAGACGTTCGTAGAAGTAGCAAATGATGACGCAGGTGGCGGGAACTGTGTACAGGATGGAGTAGATGCCGATTTTCACCATCAGCTTTTCTAGCTTTTCTGTGTTGGTGCCTTCGGTCTTCATAACCTTTCGGATGTGGAAAAGTGCCACAAAGCCGGTCAGGATGAAAGATGTCCCGATGACGAGGTAGAAGGACAGAGGCACGAGGACGAAGCCTGTCAGTGCCCCCACATCCATACTGCCCACGTAGCACAGTCCGGTGAGCTCGTCGCCTGCCACTTTCCGCATGGTGAGGATGACTATCGTCTTCAGTGCAGGTATGCCCCAGGCAGCCATGTGGAAGTAGCTGCTGTGCGACTCGATAGCCTCGTGACCCCATTTCTTACCTGCCGCCAGGAACCAAGTGAGGGTGAGGATGACCCACCAGATGGAGCTTGCCATGCCAAAATAGTAGAGGATGAGGAAGACTATGGTGCAACCCGTACTTTCCAGGCCCTCTTGGATAATATACAACTCGCCGTTCTCACGGTCACACGCAATGTTCTCCGCCCCGGCGACGGATCGAATGATGAAGGCGACTGAGTAAACGTTGTAGCACATGGAGAGGAAGATGATGGGCCGCTCTGGGTACTGGAAGCGATGTGGGTCAAGCAGGAAGGTTAGGACTGTGAAAGCCGTGGATACGAAGCACAGAGTGGACCAAACCGCCATCCAAATGAAAGCAAAGTCCTTATCCTGTCTGGACCAGAACACATCCACGGCTGATGAGCAGCGCGGAGCGCACGTCTCGCTCTTTTCCACATACTGGAACTTTTCCGGGTTCTCACAAACTCCCATGCTTCCCCCTGAGCGTCCGTTCCCAGCGCCGGGCTGCTTTGGTCTGGGCGGCACAGGCAACATGCCCTCTCCTTTCTTAGTTTCGGGTTTGGTATCATTTTCCGGGGCTTCCATGCACAGCGCGTTGGGGTCATTTCTGGTGGGCAGTTTAGAGCAGTCCAAAGAATCAGGCCAGGCGTAGTTAAACTTCTCCATGATGGGCGAGCACTTCTGACGTGCCTGTTCGCACATGGGCTGGCAGGCAGGGATGGATGTGGACACTTGGTCCGTACACATAGGGGCATAAAGAGAGCAGAGGAAAAATCTCAAATGCACATCACAACCGTATTCCACCAGAGGGGCGAATTCATTCAGCTTAATCGCAGCTTCCCTCTGATTGTTATGGTCCATAAAGTTGGGCATCCGGGTGAGGTTGTACCCGATGCCCTGGCACATAGGGATGACGATAGGCTCGCATTTAGCCGGTCTCCCTCTCTCCAGGTCATAGGAGCCAATCTCTAAACTGTAGGCAGCAATGACCAGCTGACACCACAGAGAAATCACAATTTTCACAGGTGAGCCTCCCATGCTGGATTTTCAGTCACCTTTTTTGAATGAGGCAAGTCAGTGGAAACTTTCCTGGCATATACAGTCCCAAGAGAGGATACTTTTGTGTGTTATGGGTGATTATGCAGCTCCATAGACACCGCTTAGATTAAAAGTGCTTCAATGAATATTTCATTTGTCCTCCAGTTAAAACGCTGAAAAACAGATATTCCTCTAAATGAAAAATATCCCCTTTCAGAGTCTGCATATCATATAAAATGATGCTTAATGTCCAAACTCGTCATATGTTTCTATGAAAAACGCGCGTGCAGTCACTTAAAACACTAATATTTCACCTCAGTCGTTACCGTCTTTATTAGGACAAATGAGGGCATCAGGAGGAGCTCAGCAAGAGAAATAACAAATGTGTCCTCGTCTCCAGTTATCTCCGAACTTCTGTGAAGCGTGTGGTCCGTCAGCAGCTCCTGCGTCCTCCTCACATCTCTACTGGCGCACACTGAACTTTCGCTCTCCTCGCGCGATGTCCTCTAATACGGGGGCGGGGTATTCATGACGCACTCTCGTGGCTCCGCCTACACACTTCTGAAAAGCCAATGACGTCGAGAATGTGCTCCGCCTTCTTACAACTGAAATCGTGGCTCCGCCCACCTACAGCCGAAAAGACGCTGAATAAAACACAAACTCTCAATCTGGAGATCTACCTTTGGACAAATGTATCACGGTAATCATAGTTTCAGTCAAAATGCAATATTATTGTTACTCCAACAAATTAAAACGATGAATTGTGTGATCTCACTCATTCAACAGAGTAAGCACTTTTTCTTTCTTTATTTCTCTCTTTTTTATTATCACAATGGTATACGGTTACTTTTACTAACAATAACTGTAATAATGATATTTGAGTGGAAACTACCACTGTGATTTATTTAAGATTATTTATATGTTAGGTGTCCAATTCAAACGGTGGAATTGTTTGTTTTAGCAGACTAAACTCATTTCACTTTCCATTCCTTTCAAATTTCTATAAATAATGCAAATCCTTACATATGAGATTTCAACCACAGATTTAGTTGTAAAATCATAAACAGCCGAACTTGATATAAAATGTCCCCCACTGGCACTGGTATTATGGCCTAATAAAGCAATGGCAACAGTGGAAAAAGGGTGCAAAGGAATTGATCAAAATAGCTGCTATGATACTCAACACCTCAGGATCTTGCTGCAAAGGACAGAAGTTCATTCCAAATGTAATGAAAGACAAACAAAGCCCAGACAAGAAAATGTAATTATGAAAATACTTCATCTTACACAGATTCCATTAAACTTGGTCTTTTATTAAACTTAAATATTTATACTGAAACCCTCAACATCCCGTCAATGAGAGATTCCTGTAAAAGAACAAGATTATTACCATCTAGTGGCTATATAATGTATAACAATTCCACTAGACAGGCAACAAAGCAACAGTTGACTTAAATGTAAACCAAACCTAATATATATATATATATATGATAAAATGTTTATAGTTTGCTAATAAAAAAATCATCTGTCTTATTTATTCCAAGACTCATTAATAACAAATGCTCAGTTCTCAAGCCAGACATTTGGTCAAAATAAAACAAGCCAGATTAGAAATCCCTTCTGTTTGATGTGGTTACAGTGGGCATTTAAACCTTTTCACCCGCGGTGTTAGATTGTGAGCAGTTATCAGATTTGGATTTGTCAGGCAACAAAGCAACAGTTGACTTAAATGTAAACCAAACCTAATATATATATATATATATGATAAAATGTTTATAGTTTGCTAATAAAAAAATCATCTGTCTTATTTATTCCAAGACTCATTAATAACAAATGCTCAGTTCTCAAGCCAGACATTTGGTCAAAATAAAAAAACAAGCCAGATTAGAAATCCCTTCTGTTTGATGTGGTTAGAGTGGGCATTTAAACCTTTTCACCCGCGGTGTTAGATTGTGAGCAGTTATCAGATTTGGATTTGGCATGCTAAGCCTCACTTAGCCTGAAAGAGCACAGAGTGAGTCTGATACCCCTCCAGCCCAGAAAGGAAATACATACCAGACAGAATGATTTTTATCATCCTCAGCGTTTGCACGTCAGACCCCAATCCTATCCAGTTTTGGAATAATGAAGACTAATATAACATTTACGAAAACACTTGAATTCAAATCCAACTTGCATTGCATAACAGTCATTGCAATCCCTGGAAATCAAACCAATGACCTCGGTGTTGCTAGTATCACGTTAAAGCAATAGTTCACCCAAACATGAAAATTAGCTGAAAATGTACTCACCCTCAGGCTAACCAAAATGTAGATGAGTTTGTTTCTTCATCAGAACAGATTTGGAAAACATTAGCATCATATCACTTGCTCACCAATGGATCCTCAGCAGTGAATGGGTGCCGTCAGAGTCCAAACATAAAAATAATCCAGAGCTAAACCACATCTCCAGTCTCCATCAATTAATGTCTTTTGAATTCAAATCCATCTTCCAGGTAAAATATGAGTCCGCAAATATTGCTTTACCCAGTTGCTTTGTTTGAATCAGGAGAGAAATATGCACAGAAAAAAACAGTCCAAAACAGTTCTAAACAAACGTTTTTAGTGGAATATTTCAGTGGATTTTGATGCGAGAGGACAACATGGGATGGACTTGTTTCACTGGAAGAAGTGGATTTTGGACTCATATTTCGGCACCCATTCACTGCAGATACCCAGTTGCTTTGTTTGAATCAGGAGAGAAATATGCACAGAAAAAAAACAGTCCAAAACAGTTCTAAACAAACGTTTTTAGTGGAATATTTCAGTGGATTTTGATGCGAGAGGACAACATGGGATGGACTTGTTTCACTGGAAGAAGTGGATTTTGGACTCATATTTCGGCACCCATTCACTGCAGAGAATCTATTGGTGAGCAAGTGATGTAATGCTACATTTCTCCAAATCTGTTCGGATGAAAAACTAACTCATTTACATCTTGGACAGCCTGAGGGGTGAGTACATTTTCAACAATTTTTCATTTTCAGATGAACTATTCCTTTAAGCTACAGGAACATTTGACAAATCAGTACATTATTTGAAGCTTGACAGAGAAAACAAACACATTTTGAGCGTGCAGGGTCCTCTCAGGTGCCGCACTCTCTCTCCGTATGGAGCCTCCCAAGGACAGATATGAGATTTTTATCAGGTAACAGAACTCTCCATGTTTGCACGCCACCTATCAGAAACATTTCCACCCTTTTAATCTTATCTGACCACTCAGACATACCTCTGTGTTCCCGACTGACACGAAATGCGTCTCTAAAAAACAACCCCACCAGACTCACAGTCTGGACGACACTACTCCAAGACCGATCTAATTGAGAAGCAGGGCGACTTGCCTAAAGACTTTACAAATTGCGGGTGACAGATGGAGGCCTTAATTAGAGCTCACCCAACTGTGAATTAAAGTGATGTGAGATCATGTCATGACACCATATCCTGTTTGGCTAGCAATGCCATGGCGGTATCTCTCTCACTCAAGCTAATGCAGCTCAGAGCACTTAGGCTGTCACTATTTATCAAAACGGCCACCATGTCCTGTGACTCTGCTGCACTGGACTGCACTTTCTGTGGTTGGAAGTCATGCGTCATCAGTATTCACTTTTCTTGTTTGCATTGTACGCGAGTAGAGAACGACACTCTCTTGGAGCGCTGACATAATGGAAGTGTGGGTGCTTCTTAAAATACGATGGAAATCATAAGGTCTAATGCTGTCTGCAGGGACAGTGTGACCACTGAGGGTGGTGTTGATGTAGAGTGTGTGTCGGGCTGTTTGACACGTGGCAGGGTAAGATATCTGTGTCTGAAAGGAACAGGGCCTGCCCTGAGAGATAATAAGAGAGGTAAGGGGACAATGCCATCAGCTGGAGTTAAGAGAGGGGAGGCGGATGGGGAGCCACTCATGCTCCTTTCCATTGCGTTAACTTATGTAAGTGTGTTTTATCATATTGAATGTGCATTTTGACCGGAAAATGCCAGTTATTGTTATTGCATGACTGACTTTGCTTACACAAGGTATAGCAAGTTCTGCAAAATTGCTTGTTACCTTGTGGCACTTGTGGTGTTTCAAATAAAAAATCAGCAGCCTTCAAAGAACACAAGATTTGGTGATCATATAGCATAATTACACTGTAAAAAATGACCGTGAATTTAACGGTAAAAGACTAAAAATGCTACAGTAAAAACCTGTTAAATGGTTAACGGTAAATTCCCCTACTATATACGGTGAAAAACTGTATTGGACATTACATGTATTGGACATTAATTTTATGGTAGTATACCGTTTTTGGAAGTGAAAAAGACCGTATAATTTACAGTGAATAACCGTAAATTGACATTCCCAGAATTCCCTGCGTTACATTTCAAATTGGATGTTTTTTGTTGTTGAAATAACTATGTTTCTTCTTAGTTTTTTCTTATCAGTTTTGTTTATTAGGGTTGTGTGTTACACCTAATGTTGTTAAATTAATGTTTATTGCATTATTTCAGTTTCATGTGTGTTACCATGATGGTGTTTAGCATTCATGTGAATGAGACTGTGCACCTTCTATATATGTTATTATTTTGGTTCATCATGTGACTTTCTCATCACTTCGTTATCAGTGTATTACAAAGGTACAAAACAGATTTCAGTGCTTCAATAGGTTGGTATATTAACATTATATCAGTTAATGAAATTACGGTATTTGACTGTAAATTTAAGTTAAAACCGTAAAACCTGAAACGTTGCTACCATATTTTTTACGGTAAAATTCCGGCAACCACAGCTGTCGGTTTTTTACCATAAATTTTACGGATTTTTTTTACAGTGTAGAGATGTACATGCAATTTATAAAGGCCAGTCATTTTTTTTTTTTTTTTACCAGGAACATCAAATTAGGTAAAGAATTACATTTCAAAGTATATTTAAAAAACTGTACTTGCACATTATATAATATTAATGAAATAAAAGGGCTAAGTACTTAAAGACAGTACACTATGAATGCTGTTTCTTGACACACTTGAGTACTAAATTGTCAAACATATTACATATAAAGACCCTACTTCAGTGGGTCACAAATAGCATTCTAAAGTTCAGCTAACTGCATTTAATATAAATTCAAACTATAATACATTTTCATTCAATTGCATTTTGTAATTCACATTTCAATTGCAATCAACAGATTATTTCTGAAAGCTCCTAAAAATGCCCTCTCAAATGGAGTTGAAAATTAGTTCATAGTGAAGGACAAATGGGCCATAGTGTGTGCAGAGTAATAGGAGTTGTCATTAAAAGGAATGAGAGAGCAAAAACATTAGCTCAATATGTAGGATCTTATGACACCTATCAAAAACTTGTCCAGGTCCTATACCATCCCACAATAAAAAAACAAAACAATAAAATGGCGAAGAAACAATTTTCACTCAAGATTACAAAAAATGGCTAGTAACACACTGAATTAAATAGTGAAACTGAAAGAGTTTGTTATAAAATGTACTCCAATATTCTTTGTTTTATACACAATTTTGAGAAATCTTTATTTTTTTAAAGTTTATATTTAGCAAAAGGAAAATTAAGTGCATTTAAAGACTTTTTTCTTGCATTATAAAAATAATTTTAGGACAATTAAATTAATTTTACCCCAAAATCTCAGTTTTTTTTTTATCATTCTCATTATTATCAATGATGATTATAATTGCATAACATAAAAATGTAAATAATATATATATTTTTTGTAGAAACAGACAAACCTGCCATGATTTATAAATGCTCCATACTAGTTAAAACAAGAAAATGTGCATAACAATGAGGAACATTTCGGAGAATGTGCTTAATTTTCATGAAAATAATGTCATAATATATAACCTATTTTGTTTTATTCTGGGGTGAAATGTGACCTGTACATGTTCTTAGGGTGACAGCTTTTGTGAGATTCACTCATATATGAATGTTTACACTCTCATGTCATAATAGAGACACTGTTAACACATGTACCAGCAAATATGTTGTCGTCACAGCTACACTGCTTCAATTCCCATAAATAAAAGGCAGTATTCATATTCAAGTCAGCTATGATTTCACGCCGTCGTCAGAAAAACAGAGATTTAATTTCACAGCTATTCAGGTGTCACATGCAAAAACTAAGACAATAGAGGTGTCTTTGTAATTGCATCCCTGTGCCATATGATTAAATGTCTCTTTCTCTCTCTTACACGCACACACAGTGAGACAACGCGTGGAGGAGTGTGGCAAGACCTGATGGATTACCGTGATTTAAACAGTGTAACAGGAGAGCTGCTCTCTCACATCTGGAGTCAACACACACTCACTCACAAAGCACAATGCTAACACTGTTTGGCCTAGCGTTATGTAATTGCCTGAGCTCCAGTCACACTGTCCTGCAGTATAAACTGTGTCTGGATGCGGTGACATGTTTCCAGGTGAACGTCAAGGAAGTTTGGTTCCAAAGCTGGTGGCAGAGAGGAAAGGATTGTGGGATATATTTATTTGGAAACAGCAACAACATCATTGTTGTTATTTACACAGCAAAATTATAGTTTTAAAAAGCTTGACAGACTCAGTCCCCATCCACTTTAACTATATGCACAGACCCTTGTGAAAGACAAGTGTGCTTAATTGTATTGAATGTGCACTTAGTGTACTTTAAATTTTAATAGTATAGGCCAGTTAATCTCAACCTTTTGGCGCACCGGACCCCAGTCCAATTCAGAACCATCCTCAAGGACCCCCCAGAACAAAATTGACTCATCTATGTATCATTTGTGTCTTTGTGAGGACCAAATGCAGTCAAGCATAATTCAAGTTAGTTGACTTGTCCAGTATTTGGCCATATCATCAGCTATATTGGAATTTTCTTTCATGGGAACATGTCATGTCAAAATATACAAAATGTATACAAAAATTCATACTTTATACGGACCCCCTGGCCTTACGTCAAGGACCACTAGGGGTCCACGGACCCCTGGTTGAGAAACACTGGTATAGGCTACTTAAAAGCTGAACTTATATATATGAAATATGAAATAAATACACTTAAAGTCCCCATGACCGGAGCAGACCACAAAATGTATAGGAGCTATTTGAATTCTACACAGAATGCTATATTTTATAGCAATATGGATGAGATTGTGGCTGGCATACCCTGTCAAATGCGGCTTTACGGAGCTCAATGGCTCTGAACGGCTCTAGCCCAAGCTGTGATATAAACGAACGCTATTGGCTATTTTAAAAAGGGGCGGGGCTGCTTTATATGTCCCGCCCTGTCTTCCTGTTTCAGTTAAAATGACGTCAACACATAGGTGTTTCTAAGCATTTCAGGGGACCTTTAAAGGAATAAACCTTTCTTGACTGTTTCTTAGCACTTTTAAAAAGTGAACTTTATAATAATGTCAAATTGAGTTATCGATTATGTTTTAATAATTTTTTTTGTCATGCTTTAAAGTAGTACATTTATTTTGATGTGTTGACTAACATACTAAAGCACATATAAACCATTTGATATAATCTTTTGATATTACATTTAAAGTTAATTTATTTTAAATGCACTAAACTGCAACTTCATTAAAAATATGATATTTACAAATATATTTAAATACACAGTATCATTTCAAAGTATATTTTACTTTACCATAAATGCTTGTCAGTACATTTGGGAGTATACAAACATATTTCAGAGAAAGTAGAAGTGATTACCAAGATATTACATGTAAAACTGCATTAATTAACCTTAACATTTACATGTACTATTATGTATTAATGTATACTTAATTCCAGCTTAAGTAAAAGCACTAAAGTTCACTAATGCTAATTGCACTGTAGTATATATATATATATATATATATATAT
>NW_015506056.1:198349-207726 GCF_001515645.1 Sinocyclocheilus grahami | reverse complement strand
ATATATATATATATATATATATATATATATATATATTATTTTATAAGTATATTATTTTTTATTTTTTATTTTTGTTATTAGTAATCTTTCTAAACATACAGCATGCTGATGTTTTTCACAGCATTTTGCAATATGATTCCACAGAAGAAATAAAGTCACAGTTTTGGAACTGCATGAGGGTGAGTAAATATTGGCAACATTTTTTGGGTGAACTATTCCTGGTAAGATACCAACAGAGATTATTTTGGTGTCAAGTGAAGCCAATTTTGAATGTTTACAAATAGAATTTTCCAATTCAATTAACCTGCTGATTTTGGACACCATCAGTACTGGTATATTTCAGAGCAAGACATTCCTTATATTCCTAGGATAATTAGAAGGAAAACCAGATCTATCCTCAGATCACTGAAGGGGAAAGTTTGCCCCTCAGCATGAGTGTGTTTACACTGCGTCTGTCACTCGTTATAGGGCTGTGTGCTGATAAATGATTGGTTCCTTTGTGATGTGTATTTAGGAGCCAGAGAAGGAGGAAGAGAGAGAGATAAATAGTGATCTCCAGCTTCTGTAGAAGATAAACAGAGAAATACCGTTCCACACCTCCTCTTCCCTCAAATCTGTACTTAAAGGGATAGTTGGTGGTTGCCATTGACTTCCATAGTATTTTTTTCCCTACTATGGAAGTCAATGGCAACCACCAACTGTTTGATTACCAGCAATCTTCAAAATATCTTCTTTTATGTTCAACATAAGAAAGCAACTCATACAGGTTTGTAACAACATGAGGGTGAGTAAATGATGACAGAATTTTCATTTTTGGGTGAACTATCCCTTTAAGGGTGAAAGGATTCCTTGGATGGTAAATGATTTAAAACCTAATATTTAGTTGGAATGTTTTAAAAAGTAAATGGAAAACAGGAGTTTGAGTCATTCGGAATAAATTTGCCACAATATGTCTGTTCATACACATATGAGTATTAACAAAGAGTCAACGATTAAATATATATATATACAGTGGGTATGGAAAGTATTCAGACCCCCTTAAATTTTTCACTCTTTGTTATATTGCAGCCATTTGCTAAAATCATTTAAGTTCATTTTTCCCTCATTAATGTACACACAGCACCCCATATTGACAGAAAAACACAGAATTGTTGACATTTTTGCAGATTTATTAAAAAAGAAAAACTGAAATATCACATGGTCCTAAGTATTCAGACCCTTTGCTCAGTATTTAGATTTTTTGTATCCTCTGTATATATATATATATATATATATATATATATATATATATATATATATATATATTAATAACTGAGACCTCTAAGGTAGGAGAAAGTAAGCTGAAAACAATGAACCGAACAAATGAGAGCGAGTGTATGTTTCTAGCAGTGCAGTGAGCTTTCACCTCTTTGTTTTGCAAAGCTGAACTTTCTGGGCAACCACACAACTGCTTTTAACCTCCCAGTGAGAGCAATATAATGGAAATCTACACTACTGTAGCTGGACACGTGGATGGCCGGCTCTGTCAAACCAATGTTAAGTGCCACATTACAGTACAGTAGCCTATATATGACTATAATAATAAATGTGTGTAGGGGTGAATGAAAATGTGTTTGTTATATGATTTGAAAGGTATACCTGGAGATACTGACCATTCTGGGGTGGTTTTTCCACAAGTTCATGTTTGAGCTTTATGTAACATACTCCTTCCATTAAAGGGATAGTTCACCCAAAAATGAAAATTCTGTCATGATTTACTCACCCTCAAGTTGTTCTAAACCTGTATGAGTGTTGGTAACTAGACAGTTGCCGGTAGCTATTGAGTTCCATAGTATTTTTTTCAATACTATGACAGTCATTGTGCTACCGGCAACTGATTGTTTCCCAACATTTTTCAAAGTATCTCCTTTTGTGTTCAGCAGAAGAAAGAAACTCATACAGGTTTGAAACAACATTAGGGTTTTCATTTTTGGGTGAACTATACCTTAAAGAAGTGTTTACTGCAAATGGACATATTCATATTACTTGAGCTTAAGGTAAAGCTGTGCTGATAATTACAATTTACGTCAGTTTGATAAACTGTGTTGTGGGTTCTTGGCTTTTAATTGTTTACTGCTCTTTTAATGTGACAATTTGATCACCTAATTCAGTCCACAATCTTAAAATGGTAACACTTTACATTAAGGCCCCATGAGTTAATGTTAGTTAATACTTTAACTAAAAATAACTATCAATAATAATACATTTGTTACAGTATTTATGAATGATTGTTAACGTTAGTTAACTACAACTGTTCTGTTGTGAGTTCATGTTATAGCCCATTATTTAATATTAACAAGATACAATTTTTGTAATAACGTATTCGTTAATTAGTAATAATGTGTTAACAAATTGTAAAGTGTTACTTTGGATTTATTCTCAGTCAGTTCAAAAGCATGATCCATTATTCTTTTTTTTTAATCTATAAATGACAATTATTTTCTTGCATTTTTTGTGAGTATGTGTGAAAATGTTATCACGCTAGAGACAAATTGGAATGATAGTATAAATTTGATTTAAAAAAAAAGAAACTTTAAAATTTTATGTTGGGTGATTTGAGATATTTGAATTATCATATTTTCATAGCAATCCTAAAGTAATGTGATAGTGATTACTAAGTGCCAACCTGATGCATCCTTTGACTACAGTGGAAAAAAGCTCTCTAGTTCTCTCCCTCTTACTCGTCTAGTCTTTCCATCAGCTCCTTTGATCAGCGTTTCATATTAGAGAGGGGCTGATCTCGGCTTTGAGACTCCAGCATAAATCATCTACTCGGCGATCACATGAATAACAGCCCAATCATCTCAGTTAACACATGCTGTTCATCCCTGCCCTCCCAGCAGCCATCAGCACCTGGCGCATAAGAACTCACGCACACACATTAGAGACACAAACACACTGTACTATCTGTGTTTTGTCTGTCACACACTCTCACACCCACATTTCAATTCCCCACCGCTGTCACGCATGAGAGACCTATTAATAAGACAGAAATAGCAGCAGACATGGGAAAACAAGAACAGTGGACACACTCTCTTCACTGTCTTTTTTCTTGTATACATACTTTTCTACAACTAATCTGTTTTTGGGTTCTTTTTAAAAATGTCCTTCTCTCCTATCCCAGCTTTCTTAATACCTTTCAAAGACTTAATGACAGTATATGTAGCATTATCAAAATAATGCTCTGTTTCAGACTGGCCTTGTAGCATTGCTTCAACCAGTGCCAGGATCTACAATTTTTCATGTGGCAGATGATAAAATAGGTGAGAAAAAGAAAAAAACAAAAGTTTGGGGTCAGTAAGTTTCTTTGTGATTTTCCTTTATGTTCAGCAAGGCTGTATTTATTTGGACACAGTAAAACTGTAATATTGAGGAATATTATTACAATTGTAAAGCACTGTTCTCTATTTTAATATATTTTAAAAAGTTATTTATTTCTGGGATGGCAAAGGTTGGCAATTTTTTTAAATCATCAATTAATCCAGTCTTCAGTGTCACATGATCCTTCAGAGATCATTATAATAAGCTTTTAGAAACATTTCTTATTATTATCAATGTTGAAAAAATGTTTTGCTGCCTAATTTATTTTTATTTTTTTGTGGAAACTGTGCATATGTAATGTGATGCATTTTTCAAGAATCTTTGGTTAATAGAAAAGAACAGCATTTATTTTAAATGAAAATCTTCTGTAACAAAAAAGTATTTACTGTAACTTTTGAACAATTTAATGCATCCTTGTGGAATAAAAGTATTAATTTCTTTAATAAAACTGTTCCTACGCTGTTGAACTGTAGAGTAGACTGGCATTCAAAAGTTTGGGATCAGTAGGATTTTTTATATTTTTTAAAGAAGCCTCTTCTGCTCATCAAGGCTGCATTTATTTGGTAAAACTTAGGGCTGTCAAATCACGATTAATCACATCCAAAATAAACGTTTTTGTTTACATAATATCTGTGTGTGTACTGTGTATATTTATTGTGTTTATATAAATACACACACATGCATGTATATATTTAAGAACAATATGTTAAGTTTATATATTAAATATATTTATATATAATATAAATTATATGAATAGAAATATATGCATGTAAATACATGCAAATATTTTCTAACTATATACTGTATACAGTATGTGTGCATTTATTTATAAATAATAAATATACACAGTACACACACACATATTATGTAAAAAAACCCACTTTTATTTTGGATGCGATTAATCGTGATTAATCGTTCGACAGCCCTAGTAAAAATACAGAAAAAACAGTAGTATTGTGAAATATTTTTACAATTTAAAATAATGTTTTTTTTCTATTTTAAGGGAGACATATTATGCTCCTTTTTACAATATGTAATATAAGTCTCTGGTGTCCCCAGAATGTGTCTGTGAAGTTTCAGCTCAAAATACCCCACAGATCATTTATTATATCATTTTGAAAATGCCTATTTTGAGTGGAAGCAGAAACACGCTGTTTTTCCAGCCTGTCTCTTTAAATGCAAATGAGCTGCTGCTCCCCGACCCCTTTTCCAGAATAGGGCTGCGCCATTACAGCTCGGACCTGCTAAAAACATCTGTTTTGGTTTTGATTATCATGTTTATCACTCTGAAATCATGCATTTTAAACCATATTAGTTTAAACTTCTGATATACGGTTTTCTGAGAGCACACATCCGAAGCACACGGAGAGAAAGCGGCTGTCAAAGCATGTGAGCACTAAACTAAGTTCTCATTCACACACAAGTTTACGTTAAAAACACACATGAGTTACAAAAGACAGTCAGTTAGGATGTTTTGCTCAAACTTTCGCCATGGCATTAGAACTAGTACACCGTTGTCGCTTGCGAAAAACACAATAACGGTGATACAAAGCTGAATTTTCATCAGCCATTACTCCAGTCTTCAGTGTATCTTTTTATCAATTTAAAACAGCCTTGTCAAATACAATTATTCATTTCTTTCAAAAATAAAAAATAAAAAAATGTACTGAATAGAAAAATAGAAATTTTTTTATATTTTAAATAAATGCTGTTCTTTTTAACATTTATTCATAAAAGTATACTGAAAAAGTATTACAGGTTCCAAAAAGATTAAGCAGCACAACTGTTTCCAACATTGATAATAAATCAGCATGTTAGAATGATTTCTGAAGGATCATGTGACATTGAAGACTGGAGTAATGGCTGATGAAAATTCAGTTTTGCATAAGAAATAAATAATATTTGAAAGAATATTAAAATAGAAAACCATTATTTTAAATTGTAATACTAGTTCACAATATTACTGTCTTTTTTGTATTGTTAATCAAATAAATGCAGCCTTGATGAGGATAAGAAACATCTTTAAAAGACAAACAATCTTACTGATCCCAAACTTTTGAAAGGCAGTGTATATACTTCGAAAAATGAACCCAAGCCATGTGTCGATAATAATAATATAAAGATTTGAGGATGAAGTGTGCAGACAGTCCATTGTGAATGCAATATGTAGTGTCCAGCCAGTTGCCTTGGGACGATTAGAGGACACATGCTGTGTGACGGTGGCTATCTTCACAGAAAGTTTAAAATAAATGACCCCATCCAAACACACATACACACACCTGAACCCATGATGTACCCCCAGCCCTCCAAGTAAGACCCCTGTATGCAGTCTTACTATCACACACACACCCCACCCCCAACGGATTGTTAGCACTTCTGTCGAGCCATGCAAGGCCTATTAATAACGTGTGGATGGATGGGAGAGTCAGGTGGCCCAAGGGGAAGACATCCTGACATGGGGCCCAACGGAGAGGACTGGCGCTCAGTTACTGAATGACAAACGGCCCCTTTAGACAGATCCAGAGAGTTGCTGTTAACTTGCATCACAGGCCAGGAGAGGTGTCAGTGTTAAAGGCTCTTTATGCTGTCAGTACAGGATCCACTCGGTGAGCAATAACTATATTAAACACCAAGACAGACAGCACATGTCTGCATGCCACTATAATGATGCAGCATTGAAAAGATCAGCCACTACTCACAACACTAACAATCACATAGCAACTCCCTACCAACCCCCAGGACACCTAAGTCACTGCATAGCAACACCCTGGCAAAAACGACTTAGCCTAGAAAAATGTCCTAGAACCCATTCAGAGCATCCTTCCGTCCATTTGCTAACTATGTTGAACTCCTTAGAATCCACAAAACAACACAATGGCGACCACAGAGAACAAGCAATTGCATAGCAATGCCCTATCAACCACTCAGAACATTTTAGCGACCACATAACAATGTCCTGGCAACAGCCCAGAACACTTTAATGTGGTTTGATATAAGCAACAACCTGGCAACCACCACGAAGCATAGCAATTCCCCAGCAGCCGCAAAAGCAATACCCTTTCAAACACTCAGAACACTGTAGTGTGGTTGACATAGCAGCTCCCTGGCAACCACCCAGAACACCTTAGCAATTGCATTGCAATTCTCCCCCAACCACCCAGAAAACTTTGCAACAACATATTGTGTCTCGACAACCACCCAGAACATCTTTTTAATGTCCTAAAAAACTCTCAAAACACCCTCAAGCACCACACTAGCAACCGCATAGCAACACCCTAACAATCACAGAGAACACCCTAACCTCCACATAGAAACTAGAAACACCCCTTTCGACAACTCAAAATACTTGAGTGTGGTTGACATAGCAATGCCCTGATAACAACCCAAAACACCCAAGCAACAGCATAGCAACACCCTTTTAACCACTCAGGTTTACATACCCTTGCACCCTTGCAATTACATAGCAATTCCTTACCAACCACCCAGAGCACCTTCCCATCCACATAAAGTGTTCTGGCAACCACAAATTACAATGGTGTTATGGGTGTTAAACCACCCAAAATACCCTAACTACAATAAAGCAACACCCTAGCATCCAAATAGAATTTACCCACCAACCACTGGTAAAATCATAACCACATCACAAAATTCCTTTTAACTACTCAAAAACAACAGCATAACAATGCCCTAACAACCAAACAGCAACACCTCTTCAACCAGTCAGAAAACCTGTGTAGCTGACATTGCAGCGCCCAGACAACCACCAAAAACACCCTAGAAACAGCATAATAATGTCTAGCAAATGCATAGAAACACCCTTTTAACCACTCAGAACACCCCAGTGGGGTTGAAATAGCAACACACTGGGAATCACAAAAAACACAATAGCAACCACATAGCAACCCCTGTTGAAAAAAAACAAACAGCAAATGCTGGTTAGGTATGTTTTGAAGCATGGCTGTTGGTCATGAGCTGGTTTAAGCTGGTCCTTAGCTGGTCATGTGCTGGTCCTAAGCAACTAGCTCCTTCTCAGTACCAGTTTAGGACCAGCACATGACCAGCTTAAACCAGCTCATGACCAGCACATGACCAGCTTAAACCAACTCATGACCAGCTAAGGACCAGCTCAAACCAGCAGCCATGCTTCAAAACATACCTAACCAGCATATGCTGGATTTTTTCAAGAGGGACACCCTTCTAACCACTCAGAACACCCTAGTGTGGTTGAAATAGTAACACCTTGACAATCACCCTAAACCCCTCAGCAACCATATAATAACACCCTTCCGACTACTCATACCCTAGCATGTTTGAAATAGCAACACCCGGACAACCACCCAAAAACACCCTATAGCAACCACACAGAAACACTCAATCAGTCAGAACACCCTAGTGTGGTTGACATAGAAACACCCTGACAACCACTCAAAACACACTAGCAACCACATCAATACCCTTTTAACCACTCATACCCTAGTGTGTTTGAAATAGCAACAGGCCAGCTACCACTCAAAAACACTCTAGCAACCACATAGAAACACCTTTTCAATCAGTCAGAACTCACTAGTGTGGATAACATAGAAATAACCTGGCAACCACCCAAAAACACACTAGCAACCACATAGCAACATCATTTTAACCATTCAGAATACCCTAGCATGTTTGAAATAGCAACACACCAGCAACCAAGCAAAACACCCTAGGAACCACATGGAAACACCATTTCAATCAGTCAGAACACCCTAGTGTGTTTGAAATAGAAACACCCAGACAACCACTCAAAACACCCTAGCAACCTCACAGTGACACCCTTTTAGCCACTCAGAACACCTTAGTGTGTTTGAAATAGCAACACCTTGGCAACTACCAAAAGTACCCTAGCAACTACAGCAAACAGTACAGACATCCTATAAGTGGGCAAGCATATTTTCAGAAAATGTACAGTATGTAGTTTAAAGCAATATGGTGCCCGGCACTTCTTGTACATATCTTGATTTCAATAGCAAGAGAGTGAGGCTTGTGTTTTCGTCACATGGCAAATGTGTTTGCCACCAGGGCCCCCGAGCATGCTGTAAGATTACACACACACACCGATGATGCCATCAATCATACAGCAAACGAGACAGTCGGACTGACAGTCACCTCTGCACACACACACACGCACACTTGTTTGGACCCCCTTCAATTATCCACCAGAACCAATGTTACAGGGTGAATAAAAATGCTTGTGGAAATATCACAAGGTTCACTTTTTCACCCCTTTTTCTGAGGAACAAGGTCGCCTTCAGAACGTCTGATAATTTATCCAGTGTTTCCTTTCACAGGGCTCAGAAAACTGAGCCCTGTGAAGGCCTGGAAACACAGGGGAGTGTGGGTCAGAGGGGTCCAGTCACCTCTGCACACACACACACGCACACTTGTTTGGACCCCCTTCAATTATCCACCAGAACCAATGTTACAGGGTGAATAAAAATGCTTGTGGAAATATCACAAGGTTCACTTTTTCACCCCTTTTTCTGAGGAACAAGGTCGCCTTCAGAACGGCTGATAATTTATCCAGTGTTTCCTTTCACAGGGCTCAGAAAAAAACGAAGGCCTGGAAACACAGGGGAGTGTGGGTCAGAGGGGTTCTCAAAACCTCAAATCCACAAACTCTTCCTGGTCTTCAGCTTCAGACCCATGGGGGAACAAACTCATAACTGTGTCTCCTTACTGTACATGAAAATACGAATCAATCAATGCAGCCATTAGGAGCTGGATCGCTGCAGCATTTCGTTAGTTGTTCTTACAACTTTTACATAACATTCTTTAAACCAGACGAGTTGTTAGCTTTGGAGGTGATTGTGTTGTTTTATGCATTTGAAGGCATTGTGGAAAACCACTAAACTAAAGCATTTACTTCCTCCTCATGTTACACAAAACTAAAAAAAATTATATTTAAAAACCTAGAACAGAAATTCTTGGCTGCACAGTGGTAGTTGTCACCAAGGATAAGAAATATGATGGGGATATATATC
>NW_015506056.1:100570-198122 GCF_001515645.1 Sinocyclocheilus grahami | reverse complement strand
GGGATATATATATATATATATATATATATATATATATATATATATATATATATATATATATCATGACAGTTAGGCTTATGCTTTAGTATTATATATTATCTTTGATCCAAAAGTATGCTTCTGAAATTATGTTTGATTATGAAGAACCTCCCTACTTGGATAGTAAGCTTAATACACAGTTTTATCGGCCATAGATTAGTCGTTACTAGATGTAGTCAACATATGTGTAAAATAATGTGCATTTAGTGCACTTCAAATCTAAAAGTATGCTAAAGTGTACTTTTTTCACAAGGGTTTTAAGATAATGTGAAAGCAATGCACGTGTTTGACCTTAATAATATCAAATATCATTGGTTGTTGTACATCTTGTAACAGATTACAAGGTGGTGTGTTTGAATGTTGTAAATTGAAGAACTTGTCTAATTTAGTGCCCAAGATGTATGGGGTATTCTTGAGTCTGTATTTGTAGTTTGTATGTATAAATCACAATTATTTATCATTGTACATAAAAAGAGAAGCTCAGACATTCTGCAAAATATCCCTTTTTTGTACTATGGAATAAATACTCATTTGGAATGGCATGGTAACTTATGATATATATTAAACATAAAACCAATACATATTCCCAAGTCCCAAACAATGCAAAATCCCCTTGAATTTAAAGACACATGTACAAACATGCACAGCAGCGTCCTGCAATGAGAGTCCTGCTTAAAGAGAGCGATTTGAATTGGGCCCCTTTTCTCTCTCTGTATGTTTTTCTAAGAGCAGGAAACTCATAAAAAGCACAGGTTTTTAAATTACTGTCACTCAAAGGGCTCCTTTCTTGCTTCTCTCCACCCCTTTCCTTCCCTCTATACCTTACAGTTCTCTACCTTTCCCTTCATTTACTCAAACCAGAGTCTCCCTCTCTCTCTTTTTCTGTCCTCTGGCCTTGGAGGTAGAAGAGTAAACAGTGAAACCCCAGCCTGCATAAAGGCTTGATTCTTCTCCTGTGTGTTAAAAATGGATACAAAGGCAAATCTGTATGATAATTTCTGGCATATGGTGGTAGGGGCCGACGAGACACTGTTGTTCCTTGTTCTCTTATAAGTATAAAAACTAACTTAAAGTAGCAGCACTCCTAACTTAACACATTTTTTTTCAGTAGCGCAGTAGCACAGCTTTTTCAGAATAGTGTGGCTTTTCTAACTTTCCTAAAACAACCAGTCTTTCTTATATTAAGCTGAGACATCTGGATTGTCCAGACGGTTCTCGGAATTGAACCTGTTTTACATGATTTAATGATTCAGTTGATTCCCTGCAATGAAATTTTAAAATATTAAATTTTTTTTGGATATATATTAAGATGTTTTATTAATATTTTACTAATTGTAATAATATAATTTTATTATATATATGATTTATTTGGTGTATTGTGACATTTTGTATTTATTTAATTCAATCAAGATAAATGGTTGTAAAAAAAATTGCCATTTTAATACCTTGTAGGCCAACAAACTGCATTATATGAAACTTGACTGTAATTTAAACAGGAGTTTTTGCAGCATTTTAAAAATCTAAAGAATCTTTTTCGTTTAAGAAGAAACTGTGCAGTGGAAAGGTTCCATGCATGATAAAAGTTCTTCATTTAACCATAGATGCCAATAAATAACCTTTATTTTTAAGAGTGTAGCTTCTCTAACACCAGTGAGCACTAGCTCTTCTGTTCATGTGGCATGTTTTAAGACTCTGGTGTGTCTCTACTTGTCTGTGAAGCGTATTTGGAAAGAAGGACAGCTTTCACGACTCATTCACTGCTGGGTGCCAGGTGGGGATGTTTACGTAACGCTGCCTGGTGCCAGGCTGACAGCCATTCCTCTTAACCAGGTACAATCTGGAAACATGACACAAGTCAGCAGCCAAAAAACATGATGGTACACTGAGAGTGGGTGTCTTCGGGACACCCTGCAAAACATATCATTGTTGGACTGGGGTGTCCTGGTTTTAACCCTTTTAAAAGCTCTGTGGAAAGCAGGAAACAATGGAGGTTCAGTGACATGTGATCACCATGGAGAAGTGTGTTATTTTTGCTTCAAGTTAAACTACTTTCTGCTGTCTCAGCCTAATGTGCAGACAAGCCATTGGTAGAGCTGACTGTCTAAGTCAGGGGTCACCAAACTTGACCCTGGAGGGCCGGTGTCCTGCAGAGTTTAGCTCCAACTTGCCTCAACACACCTGCCTGCAAGTTTCAAGTGTACCTAGTAAGACCTTGATTAGCTGGTTCAGGTGTGTTTAATTGGGGTTGGAGCTAAACTCTACAGGACCGAATCTGGTCATAACCTTTAACCTTAATTTGTTGCAAAGGAAATGTTCCTGTAAATACTATGCTGCAGATTACACAAATATTATCACAATATACTGTATATATATATATATATATATATATATATATATATATATATATATATATATATATATATATAGTGATAATAGTACCATTTCACTGTTTCCACATGCGGTATTGCTCACAGTGAGTGTCATGGCAAACGCCCAAATCCACTATAATTTTACAAATAATACTTTTAGTTTTTTACAGAATGAAGTTTTAAGAGTTTTTTAGGTGAACATGTAGTTGTTTAGACTTCAGTTATGCGGTTTGTTAATAAAGATAACGTTTATTTGCGTTTATCCGCTAATGAACCCGCTGAGAGCAGCCTTACCTTACCTTACCTGGATTCTGGAATTTGCCTCTGCCTCTGATGTCTCTATAGTGAAAACATGAGATATAATTTGTTTTGGGTAATTGTAATGGGCAGTCTTTCGTCTCATTAATGTATTATTTGTTCCAGAGCAAATCGTTTTGGCTGAAGGCAGAATCTAAAATAACATTTAATGCTGTATATCAGAGCGCTGCCATTGTACTTTTGACTGAATTGCCTAGCAACTTGATGAAGGCTGTTTTTGTTGTTTATTGAGTTTTATTATTCAATAACTTATATTTTATTTAGCAGCATTTAATAGTATTTAATATGAGAATGGTGTGTGTGTGAATTTAGTTACATCCTTCCGCCATTAGATGGCAAAAAGAGACTGATTTTATGAGTGAGTCAGCAGTAAAGACTTTTATATTGAAAGAGATTGAAACAGGGTTGTAAACAAGGAAGTCATTTTTATTTTCATCAACACCGACACAGCCAACAAATGCACTGAGTAGCGCTGTCATTGGAAATTACCCTTAACAGATGAAAGGATAGTACCACAAAGATAACGCTTTCCTCAGTGGACATCCAAACTAATGATTTATTGTGAATATGAGATTGGAGAATGAATGCTGTATCAGATGCAGGTAATCACACTCAGTCAACGTCTCTCTCATAATACTCTATTCTACGTAATACACTGAGCTTTTAATACAGTAATACAATAAACTTTTAATGAAGCAACTCAGCGTTCCTTCGTTTCAAGTTCTAAAGTGCCCTTTTCAAATTAGTAACGGAGGCTTGGGCTCAGCTGTTAAACTGTCAAACTGAGATTTGAATCTAAACTGAGATTTTTGATCTGAGATCTATCATCTGTCTATCGATCTGCCAGTAGTTTTTTTTTTAAGTACATTTTTTTTTTCGATTTACATGTCTTTTTAATTTGCCAAAAGACTATTGCATGACAATAGAAAGACACTAACTGCTATATGACATAAAACAATTACATTTTGACCTCACAGCGAGACCATAAAAGTAAAGAAAAAATATATTAATTAATTCTATGACATCCCTTTATTACCATTTTATTGCCATCATATATGCATCATTTGTTAGCAAAGAAAATTAGTTTTTTCCTGAGAGGAAGCATTGTGTGATAGAGGGTTATAGTACTGGAAGATAAGAGACGTCCTGTCCATCATCTGTCCATCAATGAACAACTTCAGATAGGTTCTAAGATCTAGAGAGAGCAAAGCAAATCGATGTACAAACATGTCCACAAAACAGCGCTTTGCTCTTTGATAGTATTCAGCGTTATACATGAAGTTCTGATGAGCATCTTTTACCCATAAATCCCTTCACTTTGAAAGAGAGAGTGTGATCAGTCAGCAGACAGCAGCAGAGGGGGAGCAGACTTCAGGTTAGACAAGTACCACCAGGACAGAGGATGATACAGTTTATCTGCAGAGATTAGATTACAGAGACGAACGAGAGAAAACAGGACAGAGGAGTGATAGCAGAATGATAGAGCGAAATTAAAAGGATGTAATGGAGGCATACCATATGTGTTAAACTATTGGGTCACACTTTATTTTAACCCTTTGATGCACAACAGAAAGTGACCCGAAAGTATTTCTTTTCTGAATCGCTGAAAGAAATGCTTTTCTATAATTTATTAAAGCAGACAGTCTTTAAATATGTTGTTTTTGACGGAGCTGGTCAAAGAGCTTGTCGTGCCACATATGAAGAGGCGTTTGAAGGGCACACCCCACCTTCAAAACCATATTACAGATGCAATGGGAAGATGTGGGATAAAAACAAAACACAGTCACCACCCGGACACAGGTATACATCAGACAGAAGTGTCAATCGAAGAGGAAGAGGTGCAGAATCTGCCCAGCTGCCACAGACAGATAAGTCAGCAGTTGGTGTTTCCAGTGTCAGGCCTGTGTGCAAGGAAAACAAACCTGTAGTTGTCATTTGAGACCTCTAATCTACACGCTAATACACACTATACTCATAGTCACCAATGCTGATGTTGTTAACATTAATCATTTGAGAATAAAGTATAACAATAATAATAATTTGAATGGTTTGATGTGATATGAGCTAACCGATCCTTAGATTTAATCACCATTGGTAGCGAGATTTATGGTAATGCTTTTTTCCTCAGTTGGTCAGAACAAACTTGGCAGACTTGTTTCTTACTTGTTCAGATTGCAATATATGGTGAAAATTCATATTTGGGTCATATTCCAAGACAGTAAATATCCACACCGGTGCGGTGACTGACTGCCACACATACTCTTCAGAACATTAGATTCAACATCCGCTGGACGTAAACAGCGTATGCTGTTCTGTGTCAGCTGCGTCACACGGATAAGCTGTTTCTGTTCAGATCAAATCGCAACAACGTAGGAAACAGATCCGGCGTGACGCAGCTGACACAGAACAGCATACGCTGTTTACGTCCAGCGGATATTCTCCAAAATGGCACCAGGGTGATGCGGAGGAGACGAATTGCTGAATAAAGTCGTTTTTTTTTTCTTTTGCGCACAAAAAGTATTCTTATAGCTTCGTATAATTGCGGCTGCACCACTGATGTCACATGGATTATTTTACAGATCTCCTTATACTACGTTTCTGGACTTGGGAACATTTCAGTTGTGTTGCTGTCTATGCAGGGTCAGACAGCTCTCAGATTCCATCAAAAATATCTTAATTTGTGTTCCGAAGAAGAACGAAGGTCCTACGGGTTTGAAACGACACGAGGGTGAGTAATTAATGACAGAATTTTCATTTTTGGGTGAACTAACCCTTTAACCCTATAGTAAGTACATGCAGTTAATTAATATTAATCAGTACTTACTAACTACTCTGTAACAACATCACCATGTTTTTTCTTTCTTCACCAGGAGTGATAAACAAAATATTAAAATAATAAGAAAGTACATGCATATTTTATTTGTCTCTAGCAGTTCATGGTGATACTGTGCTAATAAATTAAGGTTATGAATTACCTTCTAACTTCCAGATTTATTCCATAGGAAGAATAAGATTAAGTTGTTGCTAACTTAGGTAGCAGAATACAGCTACCAAGCTTTGAGTCTGGACAGAACAATAACATGTCAATTCTACGTCCAAAGACGAAATGTGACACAACCCAGATACCTGAGGACGCAGCGACCGGCCCCGTCAACAGCCCAATCACTGGGCAATTTAAAGCTTTACATCACAATTCATGCCAATGAAACGCCATGTCAGAAATAATTGTGTTCAACAAAAATAAACAGAATAAATAAAGGATGAATGAAAGGTTGGCTCACAGCACTAATTGACATCTTGTGTGCTTTATCGTGAGTGTGGACACCTCAGACCCGGTCCATAATACCTCAGTTCATTACATGAGGTGTGAGAACACAAAGCAGGCATTCACTGCAGGCCAACAGACACAGACTCGCAGGAGTTCGGAGGGGGGGATATGAAACACAGCAGCCGTCGGCTGTTTCTCTTGTAATTGTCCCAAAGGCTGCTGCAAGTTTTCACCCCATCATAGACCCCCTCTCTGTCCCTCTGCACAACCATCCAGCCTGGCCTGCCAAACCATTGGAAAAAGAAACCCATGCCTCAAAAGACTAGCCGCTGTGGGCAGGGGTGCTGGGCATTCAGTGCTACATCAAATGCAGCCTTTTGTGCATTGTTATAGAAGACAATGAAGGGGATATTTATCAAAATAATAATCTGAGAGGGAAAAACCTCTACTTAACAATTAGAACTCCCTCGCACTGAAAGCGTATACTTTGTTTTGACAAGCGTAGCCATGGCTGGTGCCACAAGAGAATAAACACACTGCTAAATGGCTAATATAATTGAAATATATAAAAATAAACTATTTATAATAATAAATCAAAACATACATTTTTACAAACCATACTAAATGAATTGAAAAGGAAAACATTGTAGGGTACATTTATTTTTAGAGAGCCAAGAATTTGATAGAAGTTTAGCTTGTGTAGTTATTAAGAAATACACTAGTACTTATTGTGGAAATAACATCATTTGAAAGAATATAAATAAGTGTGAACTGAATGTAATGTTTTTGGACACTTAACTGACACTTGAATGTTATTTACAGTTACATGAAAATAGTAGTAATAATAATAATAATAAAAGTTTAATTCATAAAGTGATTTTCCAGAGCTCAAAGCACTCACAAATCAAAACATTAACACAATAGAAACAGAAAAATACAAGAAACAATACAGTATACATATCAAACACCACAGACAATCATTGGAATCAAATATATAATCCAGAGTGAGAAATATGCAATTATCTGACCAAAAGTCCATGCAGCAGGAACAGTATTAAATGTATTCTATGAAAATGTATTATAGTTTAAATTTATATTAAATCCAGTTAGTTAACAGTACTTTTTTGACCCAGTTAAGTTTATGATGTGCATTTTTTTCTATAATTACGTCTATAGTCTTTGAAATGCAGTTAATGTGTACTGCCAAATGTACTGAAGCTAAAATATACTTTAATGTAATTTCTATTGAAACTTTTATTTAAAGGTGACATATCATGAAAATCTGACTTTTCCAGGGTTTAAGTGCTATAATCAGATCCCTGGTGCATCTACCAACCAAGGAAACATGAAAAAGATTAACCCAGTAACTTTGTTTTAGTAAGCCTTTTTCTGCTAGCGTCTGACAAAACGAGCGTGTCTGATTTCGCTCCCCTAGTGATGTTGCAAAGGGATCTCATTATAATATTACCGCCCCTTAATCTGTAAATTTCCACCCATTTTGATTTCACAAACGACAACGGTGTACCAGCTCTAATGCCATGGCGAAAGTTTGAGCAAAACATGCTAACTGTTCTGCCTTTGGCTGCAGAGACGAGCACAGAACACTGTTTAGAGTCCCAGCCTCAGAGGAGACCAGAGAGCAGTGGATTTATTGATTACTGTATATTGTTGCTGCCACACAGATCTAAAAAAAAACATTCAGTTTATTTCCCAGCTGTTTACCTTCACAGACATAACCAACTGTTTTCGTAACTCGTGTGTTTTTAACGTAAACTTGTGTGTGAATGAGAACTTAGTTTAGTACTCGCATGCTGTGACAGCCGCTTTCTGTCCGTGCGCTTCGGATGTGCGCACTCAGAAAACCGTATATCAGAAGTTTAAACTAATATGGTTTAAAACGCATGATTTCAACTCGATAAACATGATAATCAGAACCAAAACAGATGTTTTTTAGCAGGTAAGAGCTGTAATGATGCAGCTCTATTCTGAAAAAGGGGGCGGGGAGCAGCAGCTCATTTGCATTTAAAGAGACAGGCCCGAAAAACAGTGTTTCTGTTTCCAATCTGTGGGGTATTTTGAACTGACACTTCACAGACACATTCTGGGGACACCAGAGACTTATATTACATATTGTAAAAAGGGGCATAATATGTCTCCTTTAAATATACTTGTAATTGCACATGATTGGGATGATGCACACGATGTAATGATGAACTTAGAATTTATAACATTTAAATATTTAGTGTAACATCAAATAACAAACTACAGTTACATATATACTACTTTAGTATGTTATTCCACACAACATTTTGTTAAGTGTACTTAAGTGTGTTAAGAAACATGAAAGTGTACTCCTTAAGTGGGCTTTTATTTTATTAATATAAATGTAATTTCATTTTTGTACATTTCATTTAGAATCATATTATCTGTAAGTATAGTACATATATCACCAATTCAATTATTACAAATATTTAAACGCACTTTACAAAAAAAAAAAGATCTGCTAAAGTGCATTTTGTTTTCTTTCACAAGTGTTGGTTGGCAGCTCACTAGGGTTTTTTTTTTAACCTAACTATTATGCTTTAACAAAACCCATGGACTAACCAGGTTAGCTTATAACCAGGATTATCAGTCAAAGAAATATATACTGAAACACGCACACAATAACATAGTCCTGAGTCACATACTACTGTATATACAGTATAAAGGCTATCACTCATAAAGCGCTTACGTTTCCATTGCCTCCGGACTAGCATTCCATCAAATAAGAGAATGAATGATGGAAAGAAAAAGAGAGAATACCCACATCCCTCTCATCCTAAACCTCAAATCCAGTAAATGAAACATGTTTCAAAAGTCTCTTTTATTCAGCTCAGAGCTCAGGCTTGACCTCCACCGTGAATATCTGCTGTGCTATGTAGTGAAATCTGTAAGTAATTATGTCACAGCTCAGAGAAGAACAGGTCATTTGTAAGCTACCCACGAGCAAAGGAGTTCAAGCGTTCAAAACAAGACCGATTCAGACCTGCTCTCCTCATTCATAATCACACTCAACTGAACGCAAACAGAGCGAGGGATACTATCTCAAATAAAACACTGCGGTGAGCTGGCCTGAAATAGCATGTCCTGCATGTGAATGTCTTATTCTCTCTGTTGCACTAAAGTGAAATAAGGACACTCAAAAATCAATCCAAGATTGAACCATATTAGATAACTTAAACCAGATCACTGCAGAGAAAGATAAACTTGTTGATGTTTCAGGATTTGCTTGTTATACTCTGACATTGCCCTGATTAATATTTAAAGGAAGGTACTGTCGGCACAAATTCTGGTTTTGAACGGAAACTTTTCATTAAGATGCATTTTAGTAGCATCTAGTGCCTGTTCTTAAATTTTATATATATTTTGATTTACATATTTACTTTTGATATTTTGAAGAGCATATTGGCAATCAGTTTATTTGGACACTGAAAGACAAATGATCAACAAATTAAAACACCATCTGTATTTGACTTTCTGTACTAAAAGTGTGTGTACAATATAGGGCCATTCGCACGTCTTAATTAAATGTACAGTACTAAAGTACTGGGACGATTTTGCGCGAATGGTAACACTTTATTTCAATAGTCCACTTTAGACATTCTATTAACAGTAAGTAAAAGGGTTGCATTCGCACCAAGAGTGTGTACTAAGAAGTGACGTAAGCCGGACGACAACGTCGTCATTTGTGCGCGGCGTTCAACAACAGAAACAAAGAAGAACAACATTAACAACAGGAGGATGAAGGACGCTGTGACCGGAGCTGTGTTTTTGTTGTGTCTCGTGGGTTTCACAATAATGGACATGGAATGTCGACGTATTCGTAAAGCGATTGAAAGAACGGAAAGGAGGACTAAGAATCTCCAACGACAACTGGCAGTGCTACATTTGCTACAAGTGCCTGCACTTCAGCGTCCGTCCATCTATCGCTGTTCTCCATACTTGCGAAATAAGTTGACACAATGTTTACAGTATGTTTACACTGCGTTTTAATTCATGGCGGGTGAGGGCATTTTCGTACGCGTTTGGCCAATCAATGTCTACTTACGTCACGATTAGTACCAGTTGTGCTGGTTAGACCCTGCTCCGGAGTAGGAGCTAATTTGGTTCTCAAAAAAGGCAGTCCGGTACTAAAATTGCACCCAGTTCCGGCGGTGCGAAAATGCCAAAAAGTGGGTAGTTCCACAATTAGTTCTGGTACTATGAAAAGGTCCCCGCGGTGCGAAAGGCCCTTATGTGACAAAGGCGGCTCTTTGTCAGTCATCTCTGGGGCCCTCGAGATCTCATCATGATCACTTAAAGCATGCTGAGACATGTGTTGTTATTACCAAGTGCTAAGATGACATTTGGTCTTTAAGTAATTCATAAGATGCTTCATATTTAATGGTTTCTGCCACCATCTCTCAAGCACAGACATCTGAAGAGCCATTGATGACACTCCAATGAGAAGAACTGCAGCCAACCTCACCTGGACAAAAGTCATGTTAATTGGAAATATGTTCTCTGGATATATATGGCATCCTCGCGTGTTTACACAGGATTATATGAAAATCTCTGATAAAGAGCTCTGTCACAAACATACATCCACACACCCACACTCAGAGTTGCTGAATGAATGAAGGATGAGATGAAAGGGTTTGTACACTGGAAACAGAGATAGAGCTCTTGAATAGCACAGCTCTTGTGAAAAACAAGTACACTTTAGCACACTTAAAAAGAGATTTAAAATAGTTTTAACCCTTGTGCGGTCTTCGGTCACTTCTGACTGTAGAATTTTACATTTTGAATTTTTTTTAAATCATAGCTTCACCAGAATGGTATGGAACTTGGTGACTTTTATGGCACTTGGTATGTGAACACAAAAAACACAGAAATAAAAATACTGAACATTTTTGTGTGTACAATCTACAAATTCCCCATAATGCAGAACAAATTGCACAGCAATGAAGGGGTGAAACTCTAAAACATCTAGAATGCAAAATCAACACACCAACTCTCTCTCACTCACACACACACACACACACACCCACACATATGAACTGGTGTGACTGTATCACTGCAACTATGTAAAATAAAATCAAAAATTCAACTACAATGCAGTAAAAAAGTGGACAGCAAGGAAGGGGTTACACTCTAAAACATCAAGAGTGTAAAACAGATACATCCACTCACACACACTACTTACACACACTCACAGACACACACATACAGAACTATACATACTCAAATGAATTGGTATGGCTATAACCATATAGCCAAAATGAGTCAGAAGACTGAAATAAGAGGTTAAAATCAGATCAGACCCAGAACGATTAAGCTCTGATAAAGCATTCCTGTTCATTTTTGTTACATTTTTATAGAATTGTAATGTTTTTGTGTAACAAAATGCTTTCTGTGTTCAGGTTTGAATGTAGTAATGCAAAAACCTACACTTCAAATCAACATTTAAAACTAAAAATGTAAACCTTGACAAAAAGTAGTCTTTGAGAATGCCTTAACATACATTTAAATCCACAACCTAATAAAAGTAAACAATTATGTATAAAAACAACTAGGGAATTCACAAGCCTCTCTATAGAGTTCTATACAAGAATCTAGTGGTTACACCATGAAATTACAGGTTTTTCTTTTTCTTTTTTTGCTCTCAACAGGAGGTGCTTTTCTGCATTAAAAAATTGATTTGAAAGGCCTAGTCTCTATTTTAATCAGAAATACTGCATTAATTGAAAAATAATTTTAAAGAATTAGAAATGCTGTATACATCCTTTATCCTTTATGTATTTAATCCCATTTTATTAACCCATGTCTTTGCTGCTGACCTTCAATGAACCAATTCAAATGAAAGAAACAAAAATGACTTTAGATAAACATAACATTTGTTTCATTTTTTTAATAGCTGAAGAGTGATGAACTTGTGGCCTATTCAAGTTTCTCCTGTGGCCTATTCTTCATGCAATCCAGAATAGCAGCACAGCTGGAAGGTGAGTTTATGTGAATTTACATTTTCTTTTGCATTTGCCAAAAATATAACTTTTTTATATTAAAAACAAAAAAGCAAGCCCAGCCCAGATGACATAAAGGACCACAAAAGTAACATAATGCATTACTTTCCATAAAAAAAAAAAAACCGCAATTAGTTACTTTTTTAGGAAGTAACGCAATATTGTAATGCAGACTTTTTTAAGTAACTTTTCCAACACAGTACTAAAATGAGTGAAAGAATGAATGAATGAATGATTAAACATTCAAATCAAAAAATTCTTTGAGGGTTAGGGGCAGGGTGAAAATATAATTTAATATAAAAACAATTGATGTCAATGGAAAGTCCCCACCATGATTTGGTCTGGAAAAGTGGACACAGAGGAATTGTGTTCAGCACAATAAGGAACATCACTGGCCATGAAGAGATAAATACACTACTGTCAGACAGACCCAGACCAACATCTGTGTAAAGTGTGTGTGTGTGTGAGTTCTTGTGAGTGCAAAAATGCTCTGGAATGCATTGGCAGTTTTTCATGCTCTTTCATTTCAGTGTCCCTCATTCCATTTGATTTTGTTATTTTGTTTCAGTTTAGGTAGACAGTTGCACAAATATCCTTATCTTCAAAAACATTCTGTAACATGAACAACTAAGTTACAATGGGTCTCATTTTATATGAATGCCAAGGGTCAAGTAGGGGCCAACAAAGGAGACAGAAAGCGAGTGCAATGAAAGTGCGAAGCCAGTGATGACCACATGTCAGAGAAACCTAAAAATATGACTAACATATTAACTTACAGCAGCTCTAAACATAGGTCTCATCACCGAGGCATTTTCAATAGGCACATGGGAGTCTGGACATGTGAACGGCAATAGCGACTCATACCAGACCAGCAAACCACATGGTGATCTCACATACAGAGCAAAACACTATAAGAATCTGAAGGGTAAAAATATACAAATATACCAAATATAAGCTATGAATCTATGTGGATTCAGCATTCCTGAGTATACTGATTTCTAAGCAGGCTAAAGCATCTAACTTGTCTTGAACCACACTATGGAGAGTAAGATGTAAAAAAGACGTATGGCTTGTTGAGAATGGGTGCTATTAGTTTTCTAAGCAATCAGACAAATAGCAAAACAATCAAGCATTTTAACAAAATCCCATATACTTGCAGTGATGGACCCAAGACTTACATCAACCTAGACCAACATAATATCAGCCTTTGACTTGCAAGAACCACAGAGCTGCTCTCTTGCCTGGAAAAGCACCACTTCATCACTTCATTTTTCTTGATCAGCTTCAAATCTGAAGAACAATCTCACCTGGCTGTCATATTGTCTCTCTGATGAATTTTCTATACTTCTTCATTAATAGAGTATCTCTTTCTTTACTTTTCCTATTACTATTGTTAAATCGAGTTTAATTACCATGTCCATTTTTCTCTTTCCATCTTTCTCTCTTTTCACTCCCTCGCTTCCTAGGTCTCATGCAAAGATGTCTGGGCCAAACCTCTGAACCACATAAGCGGGAAATTGCAGTTTGTTTTAAGTAAATTTGCACATGTAATGATATCTCTATGTTAGGTCTGACAGCGTGCAGCAGAGTGTAATTATTGTTTGAGGTTTGCGGAATATATTCCCATTAGGGTGATCACTTCAAATCTTGGGGCCCAGGACAACATTTTTATGAGACAAGTTATACCATAGAGCACATCAGTGGGACCCCCTTGCTCCTGAGAACAGCTCTTATTCATTCAGAGGGCCATACAAATGAGGAATAACTCTTATGAAAAAGAAGCACTTTAAGTACACTTAAGTGGCCTATTTATTTAATTAATATTATATTATCTGCAAGTACAGTTTTTTTTATATACTTTTAAGATTTGATGTACACTACAAGTGCATGTTCATTATAATTAGTGCAGAAAACAAAGCAATTCACCTTATTCCAAGGCATCTGTTGAAATGTTCAGCCGAATTACTTGTAGTGTAATTTGTATTGCAGACATGCACATAAAATGTATTTTATTTGCATATTAGCTGAGAACCTGGCAGTAGGCAATTGTATATACAAAATATACAAAAATGTTGTATAGCAAAAACAGGCACGAGAAGACAAACAAATAGACACAGGCATAAATAGAAAGAAAATATTATCCAGGTTTAAATTACAGTTGTTCCAAGACTTCACTACTGGTTATAGATTAAACCAAAGTTTACCATCCTGGAATATTTTTAACTCATGTAAACAGTCTGACCACAGAAACAATGAACGCATCTATCTTCCAGATGTATCTGTCCTTATAAAACTCATCAAATTATGCTTAATACTCAACCTTCTTAAAGTAAACAGAAGTAAATCAAAAAAAGTCTTGTTGACTTTGGTTTGCTCTCGTTGTAAGATGACAATGGCGGTCAGTGGTTGTGGTGGTCAGAGTGTCTAGAGCTGAATTCGATAAGCTACATTTATTTCTTTATTATAATACTGGGGCATGACAAATGTGCGCATTAGGAGAGAAGGGGAGAATGAGAGAGAAACATGCCAGTGTTTGAGGTTTGTGTTTCCTTTGGCCTCCTCTATGGAATTCACTTATTTGTGGAAATGTTAAGAATTCAAGTAATGGGCTCTACTAAATAGTCAAACACAGAAAAATAAATGCAACGCTTAGCAGTATGAGGAACCATGACAACTAGACATTCTCTCTATAACACAATGTACAATACACATGTACAATGATTTTCAATATGATTTTCATCATTTTCAGATATGTTTCAGCACTGTTGCTTGCAATTTATGGTTGTACTGAAATAATGACAAAAAAGATTCTTGTTATAAATATATATATGGCAACTGAACAAACTCATTTCATTTACAGTATATATACTTTATATCTACCATATCATTTATACACATACATATATATATATATATATATATATATATATATATATACAGTGTTGGGGGAAACGCATTACAAGTAATGCAAGTTACGTAATCAGATTACTTTTTTCAAGTAACTAGTAAAGTAACGCATTACTTTTTCATTTACAAGAAAATATCTGAGTTACTTTTTCAAATAAGTATCGCCAGTTACTTTGTTTCCCATTTATTGACTCACAAGTCTCATGTCCCCATGTCGAGAGAAATCGGAAGTACAGAGGCGTTGGGTGCGCTGTGATGTTACTGTAGCTCTAGACTGAATGTGAACATGCATTAATTCATCTCACTCGCAAAAAACAGATTCAGTATTCATCAAAATGAATTAAAACAGTGAAATGCAAACTCAGAATATGACGCAAACCTGCAATAATTAAATATGTTAAATAAACACAAATAAGCTTTATGTATTTAATCCCATTTTATTAACCAGTGTCTTTGCTGCTGACCTTTGATGATCCAGTTCAGCCATACTAATAAGCAAAAATGACTTTAGATAAACTAACATTTGTGCTTCATTGTTTTTTTTATTGCTAAGGAGTGTTGAACATTCTTCTCCTGCTTTCTACTGTACAGATGTGAATTTACTTTTCCTTCAGCCTGAGGCTTATTCCTTTCACTTTTGGTGTGAAAGGGCTTTTACATTTGCTAAAAATAGAACTTTTTACATTAAAAACAAACAAGCAAGCCCTGGTCAGATTTAAAAATTAACGCAAAAGTAACGTAACGCATTACTTTCCATAAAAAGTAACTAACGTAATTAGTTACCTTTTTAGGGAGTAACGCAATATTGTAATGCATTACTTTTAAAAGTAACTTTCCCCAACACTGTGTGTGTATATATATATATATAGTATATAACATAATGTTTTGATTGTGTAAAATAGGTTCTATTAAGAAAATAAAATCTTAAGAGTATATTTTAACCTTGGCACATGTCATTTAAACTAGATTTTGTGTCCATGTTACATATATTGCATGTACTTACTACATAGTAATAACAGAAAATTAGGCATAATAACAAGCAACTATCCCTAAACCAAACCCTAATCCTAACCACATAGTAAGTACATTGTTAATTGATATTTCTCAGCATTGTACAGTGGTTTTAAGTTCACAAGGATTGCACACTGCAACAAGACACCTTTAAATAAAGTATAGCCGAAATATCTTTTCATCAGCCTTGTTTGTCATTGACGTGTAAAGTCATAATCAGTGGTTTACTATTTCCCCAAATGCTTCCTCGGCTCTTGGCCCGCTCAATTGAAAACACACAAGTGGAAAAAGTCAAGTTATCAGCTGAAGATTCGTGAGCAGGAATTTTTACACTCTTCCACCCTGTGAAGCGAAGCCAGATCATGTCTCAAACATGACTTCCACCAACCACCCGCACAAGCGCTAAAAGTGTGCATGTGTTTATGGTTTTTGCACATTTGAGAGTGTGTGCTGCGACAGTAAATATTTAGTGTCTATACAAGTAGGTGTGAATGTGTGTTTGAGGGGGTGTGTGTTTTCTGAATAGGGTGGCGGCTTTCTTTGAGTGACTTGATCAACATTTTCCATTAAGGACCAAGAGACGGTCTTTGTAAGAGTATCTGAGTTTCATACTGACAGACCAGCCTGGGAAAAACATGTTCAGAGATCTTCTGTGGAGTTCCAGCTGTCACTGCGGCAGCCACAGATGTCTCTCTGGATATGTAGTCTATAGTAGCAATCATGGAGCATCTTGGATTTCCTACACAGAAGTGTGGATCTCAGCACTCTTGTCTTCTAGCATATTTCATAGGGCATGGCCTCATTAACCCTAATCAAAAACTAATCTCTCAGTGCATGCCAGCATTAAAAAGTTAACCTATTTGTGTATGATCTCTCATTACTGGTGCACTGTAAGGTAAAACTAAAAATAAACTAGACTTTAATGTAGCACATGTCAGGAAATACCTGACATGATAAAAGCTTCAAAGGTTGAAATTAATTTTCTTGACAAATTTAATGAATGTTTTTTTAAGTAACAAATGTTTTGGTAACACTTTATATTATGGTTCCATTCAATAACATTAGTTAATGTATAACAATGAACAACTATTTATTAATCTATCTTAATATTATTTCATAAATATAATTATTGTTCATTGTCCTTATTTCTTAACATTAACTGTTAATTTAACTTATGAAAAAGTATTAGTACATGCAGAAATTAACATTACCTATAACCTACAATAAATGCTTAAAAGTGTTTTTCTTCTTCTTCTTAATATTATTTTGCAGTTAATGTATTAGGTATCATGAACTAAAAATGAACAATGATTTACTAATCTAGCTTAATATTAATTCATAAATACATTTATTATTGATATTTCTTTAATACATTTAATTTAACTTTTCTTTTTTGGACCAAGATTAGAGTGAGAAGAGCTACAATCCACAGAATAAATATAATATAATTAGTGCTGTCAAATGATTAATCGCATCCAAAATAAAAGTTTTTGTTTACTTAATGTATGTGGACTGTGTATATTTATTATGTATATATAAATACACACACACACACATGCATATATTTCAGAAAAAATATGTTATTTTTTAAATATTAAATATATTTATAATTTAAATTATATGAATATAAATAGACATGTAAATATTTTCAAAATATATACTGCATGTATATATACATAATAAATAGAAACAGAACAAACACATATTATGCAACAAGCTTTTAACATGTTGTTAATCAATATTACACAGCACTTGATTGTACAGTGATTGTTCACTGCAACATGACACCTTTAAATAAAGTATAACCGAAATATCTTTTCATCAGCCTTGTTTGTCATTGACGTGTAAAGTCATAATCAGTGGTTTACTATTTCCCCAAATGCTTCCTCGGCTCTTGGCCCGCTCAATTGAAAACACACAAGTGGAAAAAGTCAAGTTATCAGCTGAAGATTCGTGAGCAGGAATTTTTACGCTCTTCCATCCTGTGAAGCAAAGCCAGACCATGTCTCAAACATGACTTCCAAATTGCCGTCACTGTCACTTTGATCTTGCACAGCAACACAAGCGCTAAAAGTGTGCATGTGTTTATGGTTTTTGCACATTTGAGAGTGTGTGCTGCGACAGTAAATATTTAGTGTCTATACAAGTAGGTGTGAATGTGTGTTTGAGGGTGTGTGTGTTTTCCGAAGAGGATGGCGGTGTTCTTTGGGTGATTTGATCAACAATTTCCATTAAGGACCAAGAGACGGTCTTTGTAAGAGTATCTGAGTTTCATACTGACAGACCAGCCTGGGAAAAACATGTTCAGAGATCTTCTGTGGAGTTCCAGCTGTCACTGCGGCAGCCACAGATGTCTCTCTGGATATGTAGTCTATAGTAGCAATCATGGAGCATCTTGGATTTCCTACACAGAAGTGTGGATCTCAGCACTCTTGTCTTCTAGCATATTTCATAGGGCATGGCCTCATTAACCCTAATCAAAAACTAATCTCTCAGTGCATGCCAGCATTAAAAAGTTAACCTATTTGTGTATGATCTCTCATTACTGGTGCACTGTAAGGTAAAACTAAAAATAAACTAGACTTTAATGTAGCACATGTCAGGAAATACCTGACATGATAAAAGCTTCAAAGGTTGAAATTAATTTTCTTGACAAATTTAATGAATGTTTTTTTAAGTAACAAATGTTTTGGTAACACTTTATATTATGGTTCCATTCAATAACATTAGTTAATGTATAACAATGAACAACTATTTATTAATCTATCTTAATATTATTTCATAAATATAATTATTGTTCATTGTCCTTATTTCTTAACATTAACTGTTAATTTAACTTATGAAAAAGTATTAGTACATGCAGAAATTAACATTACCTATAACCTACATTAAAAGTGTAAAAGTGTTTTTCTTCTTCTTCTTAATATTATTTTGCAGTTAATGTATTAGGTATCATGAACTAAAAATATTTACTAATTTACTAATCTAGCTTAATATTAATTCATAAATACATTTATTATTGATATTTCTTTAATACATTTAATTTAACTTTTCTTTTTTGGACCAAGATTAGAGTGAGAAGAGCTACAATCCACAGAATAAATATAATATAATTAGTGCTGTCAAATGATTAATCGCATCCAAAATAAAAGTTTTTGTTTACTTAATGTATGTGGACTGTGTATATTTATTATGTATATATAAATACACACACACACACATGCATATATTTCAGAAAAAATATGTTATTTTTTAAATATTAAATATATTTATAATTTAAATTATATGAATATAAATAGACATGTAAATATTTTCAAAATATATACTGCATGTATATATACATAATAAATAGAAACAGAACAAACACATATTATGCAACAAGCTTTTATTTTGGATGCGATTAATCGTTTGACAGTGTCACACCCCTGTGGACTGTTGATTATGGTTTCTCCCTCTGTGTCCTTATTTGGTTGTTCCTGTTCCCATTATTAGTTAATCGCCTCATTGTGTTCACCTGTCTGCCCCTCATTATCTGCCCTATAAGTTCCCATCTCTTGTATCCTAGTGTTGTCAGTTATTGTTAATGTTACCCTGTGCGTGTGCTCCTACCCTCTCGTCTAATCATTAAAGTGTTCTGATATCCTTCATCCTGGTCTTCCTGCCTGTTCCCTGGCACACCTGAATGTGACAGAGGCTGGCAGGCTTGAGGGCGCTGGTTTCGGGATGCCAGCTGCCCGGGCCGACACCAGCGGTGGGTCCTCCACGCTGGAAGTCAGTCTGGGATAGGGAAGAAACGCTGTAATTTGCCTGGTCTCATGAATATCAGTGTGGACTGGACTAGACTCATAATTATCAACTGTGACTTTACTCGACCCAGGAATACCAATTTCCTCTACCTCCATATCAACACCATTCAGATACAGGACCTGATTAACCAGCTCGATCAGGGGAAAGCTATGCGTGGGAACCGCACCGCTGGGAAGAAACGCTGTAATTTGCCTGGTCTCATGAATATCAGTGTGGACTGGACTAGACTCATAATTATCAGCTGTGACTTTACTCTACCCAGGAAGACCAATTTCCTCTACCTCCATATCAACACTATTCAGATACAGGACCTGATTAACCAGCTCGATCCACTATTCAGATACAGGACCTGATTAACCAGCTCGATCAGGGGAAAGCTATGCGTGGGAACCGCACCGCTGATGACGTCATCATCCAGCCCCAGCCGAAAACAGACCCCGAGGACAGAATCCAACCAGCTCACCTGGTGAGAGAGCTCTAGGAACTCCTCCACATACCTCTCCAAATCCCGACCACCCTGCCGCAGACACCAAACATCTCGTTTTTTGTGGTCAGTTATTCTGTCTCGTTCAGGTGTGCCAGGGAACAGGCAGGAAGACGAGGATGAAGGATATCAGAACACTTTAATGATTAGACGAGAGGGTAGGCGCACAGGGTAACAATAACTGACAACACTAGGATCCAAGAGACAGGAACTTATAGGGCAGATAATGAGGGGCAGACAGGTGAACACAATGAGGTGATTAACTAATAATGGGAACAGGAACAACCAAATAAGGACACAGAGGGAGAAACCATAATCAACAGTCCACAGGGGTGTGACAGACAGCACTAAATATAATATTATAATATATAAATTTTGATTGGTTTAACATTAGTTTTGATCTTAATACTGTTGTTTTAGAATGTGTAAAATAACAAAATTTTTCATTTTGTAAGGGTTGCTTGCCTATACAAACTAATGCTAGGGAGTTGTGTGTGTTTTCCAGTACTTTGCCATGCGGTTGCTAGGGTGCTCTGTGTGGTTGCTAGAATGTTAACTTACTGGTCCAAGTCAAAAGAGTCCACCCACAAGTATATTATTATTATTATTATTAATGATATATCTTGGCACCCTTTGGCTTCTTCGTTTTAAGTCTAGAGGATTTTTAAGATGAGTCACATGTGGAAGTTTAATACTTGGTTTAGGGGTCTCAAAAAACACCTCAAGTAACAGTAACAGTGATGCTTGCCTTAGTCCTACATTAATTCATTGTAAAATGCAAGTGTCTAAACTTGTGTTCCTGCCTATATGCATATGCACAAGCACACTGAAAATTACATTAAGCCCTCTGAAATGTTATAGGGCCGACCGCAGTCTGTTAAAGTGTGAAGCAGGAGGCCGAAGTGGAGGGTTTCATGAGAGTATTGTGTTAGCAGCCATATGTCAGCTTGTTAAATGAGATTAGAGAGCACTGGCTGTACTGCCGAGGTGAAATCTGAACCTAATAATTTCAATGTAAAAGAAGATACCAAAAGAAGAGGCCTTCAGATGGCGGTTCGGATAAAACAGCTTAATATCCACCACTAAACACTCAAGAACTGCAAATTAGTTCAACGCAAGCAAAAATCTCTAAGCAAGTATGTCTATTGTATTCAAAAGCAAGATCGCTTGATATAAATGCCCAGTATTAGACCTGACAAGATCATTTGTAAGAGGTGTTGACACCATAGTAAAGTCCTCTGGACAAATGTCAATAAGCTCTGAAGAGAGTGTCCTCAATTATATAAAGCATTCTTGTGTATTTGCCAGTTCAATAACAAGACATTCAAATTCTAGATGGCATATTGGTATGCAAAAACAAAAAATAGTTAAACAGATGGTTAAAAGCAGCAATTTGGAGCTCAAGCTTTTGCTCAAGTGCTTATATTAATTATTTAATGCAAAAATGTGTGTTATTTGAGCTGTGAAGCTCAACTGTCCTCCAGCTGCTGTCCTTGTCTGCAGTGTAGAAATAGGATAAGCGTCTGCCCATGACCGTCTCTTCGCATGATAGAAGAAAAAAAATGAGGGGAGCATTGGATGATAATAGCATGCCAAATTAACTAATTTTAACTGAGGGATGAGATTAAATTATTTGGTAATCAACAGCATTTGTCCCAAAATTGTCCCCAGAAACGTGCCAGTTCAAAACAGCCCACGAATACACTGCAAAAAGGCCCAACCAACCTGGTTACCAGAACAATTGTCCAATCAGTATTTTCACCAACAGAGGTAGCTGCGAGCTGGACAACAATGGAGCACTATTATCATCAGTTATCAAAGACACTGTTATCAGTTTCAATGTAGTCACATAAACGTAAGTAATATTGTTAGTATGTTTAATAAAATGCGGGATTGTTTTGCACACAATTTTAAACATTCCCGAATGTTACCCCATCGCAACACAGTAATTCCCACACCTTATTAATATCAGAGATAGTCTTATTATTGGGAGATTGGGTCCATGGGTCTACCATTAGAGAAAGCGTAACGCTTAACTTGGATCACACAGCCTAGACGTCACTGAATTTCTGTCAACCACTGTTTGCAGAAACCATGAATTTGATAGCTCTTGCTGGGGGGAAAAAATACTGGTTGGCTGGTTTTAGATGATCTTCAAGCCTGATTGTAGCTGATGCAGCAGGCTAGTTTTAGAGGGGTTTTGGCTACTTCCTTAAAAGAAAAAAAGCTAAAACCAGCCTATGCTGGTTGGCTGGTCTTAAGCTGGACATAACTGGTTTAAGGTGGTCTCCCAGTCTGACCAAGCTGGTGTTCAGCTGGTCTCCCATGCAGGCTGATCAGCTAAAGAATTGGTAAAAAAAACAAAAATCAGAGTCAGGCTGGAAGACCAGTTAAAACCAGGCAACCATCTCTTAGGCTGGTTTAAGTCCCCCCCCCACCCAGAAACATGGCCTCTGGTTTCCTTTAAGTGGCTTTGTTTATATAGGCTACTATTTACACTTGCAACAATTATGTTCCCAGAAAGCATACTTAAAATTAGCCTAAAATGCAAAATAATAAGGCCAATTAGGGTTAGTACAAATACATTTCCAAAAGCACAAACGTAAAATAACAAGATAAGTTAAAAAGGTAATTTAAAAAAAACTCTCAGTTTTTCATTTATAGTTAATAACAAGTGATTTTTTTACGTGATATTTTGACCACTGAAATGGAAAATATCCCCAGTTTCCATTTCAGAAATCTGCTCACTTTAAGCCAAATCATCCTTTAAAAGTCTAAAAGAGACCCAGACACATCCAGGCAAAAACATTCCAATAACGGAACAGTCTGTGGGATGATGAAGAGCAAAGCAGCATAAGAATATTCACGTTTAATAACGTAAACCTTTGCACATAATACAAACAGAAGGGGCTTGTTTTCTTAATGAAACCACTGGCTATTTTAGTCACTGCTCGTTAGATGTGGACAAAACACTGGAGCATGTGGCGCAGGGTGCAGCGCAGTGGGTCTGAGAGCACCGGCCGAGCCGCACCCAGAGATTTCCACCCGCCTCGGGAGAGCTTGTTTATCACACAGCTGAGGTGTCATCCTGGAACGTGGAGGAGAAGGGCAAATATCTGCAGCCTGTCCACAACCACAAGCCTCTCTTTCCCATGTCGTGCCTGACCCCGGGTCCTTCATCGTATTTCATGAATAATCTCCCGTGACAAGAACAGGATTTGAGATAATCTAGTTATGAGCACGGCTAAAATATTTAGGAGCTCACATAAAAATGTTACTCCTCTGAAAAGGATAAACTTTCTTCAGCATGGCTGGGTTTATCAGTGCCCTTATTCACAAGTCTCCTTCCCACCTAAAAAAACAGTATCTCATTGTGAGCAGTGACCTCTGTTGGTCATATATAGTAGGCCTAGTCGATTTTGCAACTTGAGGAGAGAGAATTTGAAAGTGGCGTCTGTTTAACAAGTGTGTCAGCCATGCAAGCCAGTGGCAAGACATTCTAATGAGTTCTGATGTTGTTTTAATGGATGGTTTATTATTAGAGGGACCTTATTACAACTAACACAGCATTTAAAGGGATAGTTCACAAAAAACACACACCCTTGTGTTGTTCCAAACCTGTTAAACACAAAAAGACATTTTGAAGAATGTTAGTTACAAAACAGTTGCTAGTAGCCATTGACGACTTCTGATTAACACAAAGAAGGTATTTTGAGGAATGCTGGTAACCAAACAGTTGCTGCTAGCCACTGACTTCCATTAGTATTTTACGACCATACTATGGAAGTCAATGGCTACCAGCAACTTTTTTCTTCTTCTTTCCAACAGAAGAAAGAAATTCATACAGGTTTGGAACAAGATGAGAGTAAATGATGACAGAATTTTCATTTTTCATTTCAGTTTTCAGCGTGTTTAACAGAGCATACAGTTAAATATCAACACGATTTCTTCATTATAAATAATATTACCAATTTAACAATTACAGGGAAATGTAACTGAAAAATGTACATTAATAAAAAAAAAATTAACATGTCTTTTAAAATCTGATAAGACTGGTGAGGACACAGCATATGACTGTGCAGAAGATGCATCAACCGTCAACAGAACAAAATTATTTATTTTCCATATAAATGCTTATTAAAAGCACTTGGCATTAAAAGAAATGAATACTAAAATTATATTATTTATTATTATAGCAATAACCCATCAAAGTAGTCATTATAAGATCCTTTCTTCAAAAATGTGATTATATGGGAAGATCTCTGAAAATCTAAAAAAAAGGACAAAATAATATGTAAATAAGCACAAAAAAAACAAACAATTGTTTTGTTGTGCAAGATGTTCTTGTTCTATTACAGAAGAGTGCAAGATTTGGATTTTTGCTCATCATCATCATCCAGTCCCACTTTCTTCCTGTTTGGGTCGTTAAGCTCATCAAAGAGTCTGCTGTCAATCATCTCCTGTTGCCATGGAATTGGCACTGCTCCTGTACTGAATTCTTTAAAAAACTTCTCATCATTGGCATTAAATTCAACCCCTTTAACCTCAGAGAAGTTTCGAATGTCGCCCGTGTCTTTAGCGTACACAACGTTGGGTTTGGTACCCATGGAGGTGCAATAAGCCCCGCCTCTAGTCGAGGGATGTTGATGGATCTGAAGAACTCATGTTTCAGAGGGTCATCCCTAAGGGCAAATAAACAGTTATGAATAAATGTATGGTTATTGCATGACATTTACTCACAATTAAAGGAATAATCCAGCCATATTTACTTACTATCACATCACACCAAAATTGCATGCTGCGTTCTGTATTTAAAAACGTTTGCCGAAGTTTCCATTAAATTATGCAAAATTAGTTTCCACATTTTGAGGACGTTCAAATGTTAGATGTTGTAAGATTTTTTTTGCTTTCTTTTTTTTCCCTTCTCTTGGAACTTAACTTAATATGAGTCTTTTGTAGGACAACAGCATTATGATAAACAGACCAATATCATTACATCCTGGCACTCTTTCCCTCTGTCAAGCTTTCAAATCAAATGGACCAGTTCTGCAGGTTGGACGTCGATAATATCAAACATCATTGGTTTTTGCAGGTCTTTGTGACTAAATGGCTTGACATCAACCCTAATGGGCCTTCAGCACAGTACTTGAGAGCTAAAGACTGTCAGTGAACAATAGCTTACATTTTTTATTTCGTTTCCTCACAAAAAACGATGAAAAGGCAAAAGAAAACTAAAAGCGGAAAGTGCATAAGTCATACTGAATCCGTATGGTGATTTTATGATGTTTTTGGCCATTCTTGACAAATGTGTCAGAAGCTGCACAATAAATCTTTGAAAGATTCTCATTATGTGTACCATGGAAAAAATAACAGCACACAGGTTTGGATCGACATAAGGGTGAATAATGACAGAATGCTCACTTTTGGGTGAAACGGTTCCTTTAATAGGATTAAAATAAAATTTTAATGGGTTGAAATGGTTTCAGCAACTGACATTGAGAACAGTATTATATGTTAATATGTAATTTATACCTATGAGCAATGAAGCTGGTATTGAATCTGTTGGTGTCTTCACCCACAGAATGAAAGTCCCAAAGATATTATGTTTAACATTCATGCTTTGCTCCGTCCAAACCCAGTGCTGAGGCTCCAAACCCACTGCCAGTGCTCTCAGTGAGAAAGGCTGACAGAAACGGTCTGTTTCTTCAAATTGCTTCCACACTGGCTTGATTTTGCTGACAGAGTAAAGCTTCTGTTCCTATGTTGGCATGCAGAGGGCAGAGTTGGACTGACCACGTCCTAATAATGACCTGGAGTGGAAAAAGTGTGTCCTCTTGCCATGAAACACAAAAATGCTGGCACTTACTTGCAGCCAAGGCGGTCTTCAACGTTCTTTTTCAGAAAAAGACCGATGATGTCCTTTGAGGGGGCGTCAAAATTTTTGTGTTCAAATTTGCACTCGTCTTCTAGAGTTCTCCTTACTATCTCTTCTTTAGTAACCTTCTCTTTGTGAACTCTAAAAGGCAGACGGCCAGCCACCATCTCATAGATGCTACAGCCCAAGGCCCACCAGTCCACTGACGTACGATACGGTTCCTGCTTCAGGATCTCTGGCGCCATGTACCCTTTGGTGCCAGCCTACGATGGAAAAGACAACAAGAGGGGTTATGAGAAAAATCATTCAGCCTTTTTGAAGCCACCTGAAAAAGCATTTCAAATCATATTTAAAGACATCTATCATGGTACAAACTCTTTGACCTGTTCATCATCCTCACTAAAATCCCATTTCAGAAGAGATTCCTGAGACAAGTCAAACACACAAAAACAATCCCTTGCCATTTTTTCACCAGTATGTGTCTCCTGGGACTCAAATCAAACCCTTTGAGGCACACTACTCTTCTGAAGAAGGGCGTGCTGTTCCAACCTAGATCAATGCCAGCTTTGCGTATTACTGTGATTAGCATTAGTGAGGGCTTATTTAGGGTCTTGTGGTACCCCTGGCTGTCTGAAATATTAGTACACAATGAAAAAGTCAAAATTTTCTTGGTAGAGCTCAGATTTTTCTAATTTTGCTACTTGGAAAAATTAGTTAAAGGGATAGTTCACCCAGAAATGAAAATTACCCCATGATACTCACCCTCAAGCCATCCTAGAGGTATAGGACTTTCTTCTTTCAGAGAATTCAGGCGAATATAATCGGAGTTATATTTAAAAAAAAAAAAAAAAAGTCCTGCATATTGCCCACATGCAGGGATAGTTCACCCAGAAATGAAAATTACCCCATGATTTACTCACCCTCAAGCCATCCTAGATGTATATGACTTTCTTCTTTCAGAGAATTCAGACGAATACAATCGGAGTTATATTAAAAAAAATGTCCTGGCTCTTCCAAGCTTTATAATGTCAGTAAATGGGGTTTAAAATGCCCCTGTTATGGATAATGAAAGGTTCATATTTTGGTTTTGGGATTCCCCAACAACAGGTTGACATGCATGCAAGGTCAACATTTTTTTTTTTTTACCTTACTTGCTCAACGACTCCCAAAAGATTCGCTCAAAGATTCATTTTTCCAAACCCCTCCTTTGCGTGATGCTAATCTGCAGTGATTGGTCCGATTGGTCTCATTTTCATTTCATCATGCCTGCAATGCCTGATAAAGCAGCGTTTGTGAGCGCAGTGCTGCTTTGTATATAGCGCTACCAGGGCGCTATTTTTTCCTCTCCAAAAGCTGCACCTAGTGGCAAAGAATGAATCTGCATTTTCATTGAGACCATTGCGAAACGACCAACAAGTGGGCAGGCAATATGCTAATGTTTCATGTTGAAGTCAGCATGAAATTACTCTTTCTTTTGAGAGACAATAACTTTATACACGGTGCACTTTCAGATTTAAAACTTTGCAGGATGTTTTCATTCACTTAATTTTCAAAAATCCATTATAGGGGCACTTTAAGATTTTTAAGGCCAAAAACTGCATCCATACATCATAAAAAGTACTCCACATAGGCCTTCTGAAGTGAATCGATGCATTTGTGTAAGAAAAATGTCCTTATTTAAAACTTTACAAAATTGTGATCTCTAGCTTCCGCTAATCGTCATATGTGCTTTCACAAGAGAATGGTGTTATAGCGGATGATGTACAGTAGGTAACATAAGCTCCGGTAAGAATATACTAGTCTAGCGAGAACCAAGTTTTGTTTAAAGCAAAGAAAAAACATCCTCCTCTTGACCTATATCGAAATCCTCTGACATGAACGAAGTTTTGTTTGCTTGCTCCGTTGAGCTTCTTTGTTCATTACTTCCGCGTTCGTCTACTCTACGTCCTATGTCATCCGCTGGAACGCCACTCTCTAGTTAGAGAGAGCTTTTAAATATGGATATTTTTCTTACTCAAACACTACAATTCACTTCTGAAGACTTTTATTAACCCCCAGGAGCTGTGTGGAGCACTTTTTATGATGTATGGATGCAGCTTTTTTTGGCCTTCAAAATCTTAAACCCCATTCACTGCCATTATAAAGTTCGGAAGAGCCAGGACATTTTTTATATAACTCTGATTGTATTCGTCTGAAAGAAATAAGTCATATACACATAGGATTGCTCAAGGGTGAGTAAATCATGAGGTAATTTTCATTTCTGGGTGAACTATCCCTTTAATTGTTGGAAGTATTAGAATCATTCTAAGGAATTATCCATGACATTATACATGAGAGCTGATACAGTTAAAATGATACTGAACATAGTCATTATGATTTGGTAGATTTAAATACTAAGTATCTAATACAATTAATTGTTAAAATAAAACACAGTTTGGGCATGTTTTCTAGAGAGATGCTCCAACGGGCTGTATCTGTGGAAATGCGCATTGCAGTAGCACTATGGTGTCTGGCTCCTGGGAGCTGGAAGCTATAAGATACTCTCATACCATTTTTTTTTATTTATTTTTTTTGCCATTGGGTTGCAATTCATATTGATTTAGGAATTTTTTGCAATTTCGTATTGCAATCTGCTATGCATGCACCTGGTCTTTTCGTGACCAGATATCATGATGTGGAGTATGTGATTTTGGACACAGCCTACACATTTTCAAACTGTTCCTAATTAAACACACCTGATTCTACTCATCAGCTCATTAGAGACTTCATAGATGTATAGGATAAAGGAAACCTTCAAAATGTTTAGTATAACTGAGGCCAGATGTTAGGAGCTACATTGCTGTGGTTGGGAAATATTGCTTTAAGACATGGGTAGTCAACCCAGCTCCTGGACAGATACCATCATGAAAAGCTCAGCTCAGCTAACCCTTAATCAAGGTGTTAAGGGTTACCTGAAAATGACAGACAGGTGTGTTAAAGCAGGGTTGGACAGCTTGCATCTACGGCTGCATCTGAAAGAGCATACTTCCCTGTAGGTGAAAAACAGTGTGACAAAAATCCGACTACCTATAATGTACGTATATGTAATCCTGAAGTGTGCATTCGATGGACACTTTACTATCCCATGAGGCCACGGGAGAGGATTTATGAATGGTAGTGACGTGACGCAACTTACGCTGGTACGTCTCGTGACAATGACAACATGGTGAATGTAGTATGTCCAGATACAGTACATACTACATAAATGCATACTTTATAGAATGTAATCTTTTTGCACTTGTGAAAAATTACTTATTTAAAAAAAGTTGGATTTCTAGGAGCAGGGTTAGCTATACCTGCTTTAGGGTTATCACCAAGTGTCAATAACTTGAGAGGTATTAGTAAATACTTTGAAAAGCTTTACACACACATTTATGATTGGGGGTAATTTTGGGACTCGGGTGTTCAGCGGTTGTCTAGGTTGTTCAGCAGGTTGTACTGATATTTGTACATATTGGATATCTGTTGGATTTAGACTTCAAAGTTTTAATATACCAGGCCAGATTGTTACCCACTAATCTACACCATCAACATCATAAAGACTTGTCTTATGTTACTGTTTTTACCTTTTGAGTGATGGTTTTCCCGTTTGGTAGTTCCACAGCTAGACCCAAGTCTGACAACCTGCACTGGCCTTGACTGTCCAGTAAGACGTTCTCTGGCTTCATGTCCCGGTACACAATATCCATCGCATGAAGGTGCAAAATACCAGTGATGATTTGGGCTGTGTAATGAATGATGCGCTCCATCTCAATGCCAATCTCCCCAGTGTGGTAGATGTGGTACTTCAGATCCCCTCCATTCATCAGAGTCATGACCATACACAGGTGTGTTGTCGTGTCAAACGCGTAGGCCAGGTTTACCAGAAACAGGCTGTTTACCATCTCCAAGATTTTTTTCTCCAGCAGAGCCATCTTTTCACCTCCTTTTTTCTTCAGACGTTTCTTGTCTAGCTTCTTGCAGGCATACATGTGGCCCGTGTGTTTGACCTGAACGGCACACACCTAGAGAGAAATTTAAATAACATTCAATAGAGGAACATTACTCTTTTGAAATGGAAAGATGGGCTAGATTTGGGAAGAATTCTACATTTTGTACAAAGCAATACATTCCTGCTGTAATATGGGGCAACAGTGAGAATGTACACACTTGAAATAATATTCAGATAAAGGTAATTTTTCAAAGGGGATGTAGTCTAAGCAGTGTCCATTCCCTTGATTATGTGCACTAAATATTACGTAAAAGGTGCCCAGATGGTGCCAAGGGGACTTATATTCCATTTGGCATTTGTATTCCACTGTTCATCAAAGGATGTCCAACTCAGTTGAAACATTGCATATTGTGTTTAGTTTGGTCTTAAAGGTATAGTGTAGAATTTCTGCCTATATAGCATCTGAAAAATAGTGACCTTATGTTCCATTGGCTGGAGAAACAGATAGTCTTGCCCCAAACTCACACCACAGGTTGAGCTAGAACCTGTCATGTTGTTCCACTGAAACTAACAGAGCAATGTTTGATAGTGCCACTCAGGGCCGTCGCTAGGAATTCTGGTCCCTGTGCACTGAATTTGTTATGGGATGCCAATGTTGGTAAAATCAACCTGTGAATGGCTTACTTCATAAGTAAGAGATTTTGCAACATGCATAACAGGACAACAAAACGACACCGTGTTTTCTAAATGCACATTCTTGGTCTTATTTTGTAAAACACATCAGTGCATGTTAGTCCACCGAAAAAAATGAAAAAGAAAGTAGTTTGCCTTACCAAAAGGATTACGGAAAGCAAGTAACAAAACCAAAATAAACCTACATTCTAAAGACATGAATGTAAGTAACTCCAACTATACAATGCTCCGCAGCTAAGACAACAACTTTTTTTTTTCTTTCCTTTAAAAAAAAAAGGTTTCCTCTGTAGATTTATTTGTGACTGGGTAGGAGGTGCAAATACTCACCTCTCCAAATCCTCCTTTCCCCAAAGTTCTGAACTCATAGAAATATTTATCAGAGATGGACTGCTTCTCGAATTGCTTCCATTGCACAAATCTATCAAAGAACGGGCTGGTCTGATACTCAATGAAAGGTTTTTCTCTTAGAAACTCCTGTGTGGCTTCTTTAACCTGTCCCATCATCACCTCCTCAAAGTCCTTCTCAGAGACAACTTTACACTTTTCTGCCATGTCCTCTGTCAGATAAGCCATGAAACTCTTGGAATCAGCTTTGCAGAATTTGTTAATGATATTCTGCCTGGCTTTGTCTTTAGCACCGGCCTCTGCCAAATTCCAGTCATTCAACTCATCCAGAAACTCTGCAGCGGCTAGGTATTCTGGACTGGAGGCTAAAAGGAACCGTCGGAAGCATGTTTTCCCAATGGGTTGCTGCTCACAGATGTCCTCAAAGTCCTTGGGAATAGTTGCACGCACCTCTGTACAATTCTCAAGTTGGGGAAGAATTAGGCTACGCCTTCGTTTCCTCATCTCCTTGTCGTCTAGACTCTGTGCTTTCAGGTAGGCTGTGTTGGCCACCAGGTTGTCCAGTCCACCCATGTCGCACATGGCTGTGGTGAGGTGAAGGGTCAACTATGTGACGCTGCAGGTAGCAATGAATAAGAAATAAGGAGATACAGGCAGTGCAGAGTGAAGCTCTGATATGATGATGAGTCAAAATGAATGAGGCTTCGGAGCCTCAAGTCGGAGTCTTCCGTGTTCCACTCACGTAATTGATCAGTAAGAATTAAAAACCTCAAAAAGGATTTTCTCTTAAGTAAGTCTCTTTGTATGCTAATTCGTGGATACTGCTCAAGGAACTTATGCCGTATTTTAGTTAAGAGGCTTTGGACTATGATTAGCCACAATGTTAAGGGATAGACAATGCAATTAACGTGCTCCGTCCTCTACTATCAATTTCAGTTCAAGGAAATAAACAGAACTAGATTCTACTAGGTTTATGAAGAAAATGCGAGTGGTGCTTGCTTGTGTAAAACTGTGCCTCTTTAATGCTCAAGGGTGTTGCTATTCAGTGTTTTAGCATGTAGGTTTCTTACTAGCCCAAGCAAAAAGGGACATTCTGGTCCCTAGACTATAGTTCAATCCTTCCTTCATTGTTAGTGCCAGTTCACCATGTCAGCCAGTGTGAACCGACCTTGATGCCCACTTCATTGTCTGCCAAGTGAAAATACGTCAAATAACTTGGAGAAATAATAGTACTAGTTTAAAGTTTAATTCTTTTAGCGGTCTGTTAAAATTCCGAAACCCAAGTTTAAGCCATAGCAGCTAGACTTGCCTTAACAACTAATTACAATTTAATACTTGATGTTACAAGCTGATAGTTCATGGTTGTTTTCAGTTCTTTGAGAGTCTGAAGACTTTAGGAGCTTACAAGAGTAGGTTTAAAGCTCATTATACGAGCACATTGAATGAGAATAACGTGAGAATAAGCCTTCATTAGGTGTAAACATTTTAGCTAAATCTGTCCTCTCGGCTGCATTCAACCCAGCTTTGCACAACGGACAGCCATGTTTCAGAGGAGGCTGTCTGGCAGACGGCTGACATCATATTCCTATAATGATACAGCATTAGCATTTATTAAGATGGCAAGATTTGAGACATTGTTTATTTTTTCCTTCTTATAAAATACTTAGAAAATTAAGTAATGACAATTGAAATGCTGGAAAATAGTTTTGTAGAGTAACATGTGCCTGCACATAAACGTCTTTACAAACATTTTATTTAATTTTCTAAATGTGTGAGATCAGATAATAGCCAACAAGTGTCCAACAAACATATGAACTCCTTCAATACATCCCAGGAGGCACCTCATTGATTTGCCAAGCAGTATCGCTATGTAAACATGTCTAACATGAAAATAAATTGGTTGTGCAGCAATAAAGATTCTATTCTTTTCTGTTGTAGAAATCAAATAATCTAAACTTGCAGATAAACACCAAGAAATGCACTATAGGTATAGATTCGATACAGGATATATTCTAATTATATTGGGGAAGCCTTGATTATATCCATCAGGAACTGAGTGGACCAGAATGCTGCCAGATGTGAATATGAGCACCCTAAAACAATGTCTAAGAAGCTTTATTCTTGGTTAACACTATATTTAACACCGCATTTTCACAAGTTATTACATTACATATTGTTTGTACTGTAGTATAGGTGGACATTTGTTTCACTGTTTAATGTCTTTCCAACTACAAAAACAATGTAGTTCCTCATATATAGCCTTGATTACACTCTTTAGCAAAACCTTAACCCAGAATGCACCGGGGAAACCATCTATACAAATATTTGAGTTTACATCGCCATTGGCTAAAAAAGCCTGCGTCAAATTCCAACTAAATCTTTGTCTTGGAAATAGTTCTTATGGGTTCCGGACTAATCACAAGCACTCAAATCCTGAGCTGATTGTTTCACTGGAATTAGTGAAGAAAGATAGAAAAGTCATGGAAATTTCTGTATATTAACTTTTTTTTTCTCCCCAGTATGTTATTTCTTCGAATTGATTCTGCACTTTGCAAGTACTTATGTAAAATGTGCCTATAAGCCAGCTTAATAATAATTACTCTCATTTAATGCTGACCAAATCTTCTTTGAGTAATCTAATCCTTCATTTCTGTGCTGTGAGGGCTTTTTAAGAGATATTTGTACACTAAAAATGTATAATTAAAAATAATAATCATAAAAAAAAAACTAATTTTATAAATATATATCTATATCCGTCTGTATGTATGTGTATATATATAACAATATATACATACACGTGTGTGTGTGTGTTGCGCAAATCTTCACCTTAAAATTATTTAAAAATAATCAACCATCCAGTAATCAGAAACAAACACCTATAACAACATTGAGATTTGATTTTATTTCTAACGCACATAAGACACATTCACAGCACAACTTCAATTATAATCACACATGATGCCACAAACACCCAAGTGAATCTGTCGTATCCCGGAGCTCTTCTGGCTGGTTCTTCGTAATGCTGTATGAGGTGACAGAATGGTAAAGCTAACCAGTGTCACCTGGATTTCTGCCAACATCCTTGGTTTCACTTTTGACAAGTCACACACGTGCACACAGGTTTTCCTACACATTCAATGGCTGGAGATGCTCTGATAATCAGTCTGGTCTCCCTAAGCAGAGTAGTGCCAACGGAGGAAATGTGGGTCCAAAGCTTGAATCCTCACTTGCCAATCCTCTGTACCACCCAGTCCTGTTGGCATAGTGGGCATCTATTGTTCTGCTTCACCCAGAGGGACATGCAGCAGTTGTGGAAGGAGTGGTTGCACTCTCCCCATACCACTGAGAGAAAGATAGCATAAGAGACAGTGATGTTTCAAACCCAGAAAAACAAAACACTGAGACATTCCACAATTGATCTTTTTTTGTGTTCTGCAGAAGACAGACAGACAGTGATACTGGTTTTGCAACAACATGAGGGTGAATATATGATGACAGCATTTTCATTTCTGGCGGAACTATCCCTTTAAGTGTGACACTATCCTTTGATTTAACCTACCAGTGTGGAGGCAGGGTTTATTTTGTGACGCAAATGGATACTATGGATCGTGCACTTGGTCAAGGTACTTAACCCCAGGTTGGTTTAGTTGGATTGCCCCTGGGTGTACTGTAAGTCGCTTTGGATAAAAGAAACTGATAAATGACTCAAGTATATAATTTATTATACTGTATGTCACAAATGGGAAAAATAAAGATAAAATTTAAAGAATATTAGTGCGAACTATAACGGCAGTGAACAGTGCAGCCATCTGCTTCTAGGGGATTAATGTAATCGATTAATTACGGGATAAATGTAATTGATTAATTAGGCAGGCAATTAGTATGCCAGCAGTGATGTTACAGTTGACTTACCGACACAGTCCTCTTGTTTGTTTTCAGCCTGACATCTCAAGCATGCATCTGAAATACATTTAAAATACATATTTAATATTCATTTAAACATAACCAGTTCTTTTTTCTGTTCATTTAGGGCATAGTTGAAATCTGTCATTTTAAAATTCTGTCAGAGGACAGATTTACTAAAGTCACATGCAATTACAGTCTGACTCTGTGTATAATTGTTTTTTGATTATGTTGGAATGCATTAACTACATTTACTTGTGATGAACCAGTAAAGCATGGCTGTCTCACAGCCGTCAGCTGCCTACCTAAACATCATTTTTGTATTTTTTGTTTAAATTATCATAAAGACAAGTGCATCACCTATCTCTTTGAATGGGGAAACATCAAATTCTCCAAAACTGTTCACCATGCTTATTTGAAATCACAAAATCTGACAACTCTCTCATAAGTGTAGTTTATTATAATATTATAGCAATAGCATATTTTTTCAAGCATACATTTCACAGTTGTTTGCTCCCATTGACTTCCATAGTATTTTTCCCTACTATGGAAGTCGACGGGGGACAACAACGGTTTGATTACCAGCATTCTTCAAAATATCTTCTTTTGTGTTTAACATAAGAAAGAACATACAGGTTTGGAACGACATGAGGGCAAGTAAATGACAGAATTTTTAACTATTCCTTTAACACCCCAAAAGTGGTACCAATCCTGCTCTGTATACTGGGTAAATGTATGTTTCACACTTGTAAATTAGATGTGGGATTAGCAATAGCATCACTTTTTACCCAGGGTTAAGAAACCCTGCTCTGGAGCAGGTTTAGCAGTGTTTTTGCAGTCTTAACCCCACACTGCAGTATATGAAGATATGGTATTAGAATGTTAGGGCTAGATGCTTAGCAACCAGCAGCTATTCCCGTGCCTCACATTAAAAGGGGTCAAATGATGCGATTTAAATTTTTCCTTTCTCTTTGGAGTGTTACAAGCTCTTGGTGCACAAAGAAGATCTGTAAAGTTGTAAAGACTAAAGTCTCAAATCCAAAGAGATATTCTTTATAAAAGTTAAGAGTCAACCACGCCTACCTAAAACGGCTCGTTCTAACACACCCCCACATACCTACGTCCCGATGTGGGAAGATTTGCATAACGCCGCCCAAATGTTCACGCAAAGAAAGAAGGCGTAACTTTTATTCTCGCTGTAGTATTGTTGCTGCCGCCATGTCGTGAAGACGCGTGTGTGTGTTTGTGTTCTGTGTGTTTCTTTGTGAAAGCGAAACTACTTTGTTTGGCCTTCCAAAAGAGGATGATATACTCTTCATCATGCCTGGAGCTGATCCGTGCTGGTCGCTGAGGAAATACATCAACTTCGCACTGTGGATCGCCAGATCGGCTTGCACCGTGGACGAAGCGGAGTCCAGCCTGGGGTCGTCACATGTGGTTGCCGCAAGCCCGCCGGACACTCCTTCATCGAATCCGCCGGCTGCCAATCACTCAAGCCCGCCGTGTGTGACGCTGTTTCGTTGTGAAATCGAAACTACTTTGTTTGGCCTTCCAAAAGAGAACACGACTAGAAATCAGAGGTTAAGTTTAGTCATTATAATCCATAATTATGTCCCCACTGGATGCAACAAATGCCTCGTTTATAATGGGTTTTAATGTTTCTGTCTTGTCGCTCCGGCCGGACAGGGCATCACAGTATGGTGAGGGGCGTAACATTTCCATCACACGCTTGAGGTATTCGGCCAATCACAACACACTGGATAGCTGGCCAATCAGAGCACACCTCGTTTTTCAGACCGATGAGCTTTGTAAAAATCGATGCATTTCAGAAAGGCGGGGCATAGAGGAGAAACAATAATGTACAGTATGTGGAAAATAATGTTTTTTTATTTATTTTTTTACCTTAAACCACATAAACGCATTTCATTACACCAAATACACAAAATAATGTTCTTTTTAGCAACATCATATGACCCCCTTTAATGTGTTCTGGACCATTTCTGAAACAGCGCTTGGCATAAACAGTTGTTTCAGCATCTGGGTGGAAAAAATGATGGAAAAGATGCACAACTCTGGAGCCTTCATGAAAACATGTTGCATTCATCAAATCAATGACACTGCAAAAATGCAAACAAGACCGTTAACCTGAGAGTTCACTATGTACAGTGCGAAACGTCAGCTTATGGACACCCACCCAGGGTTAGGTTACCCAGAATGATGCAGGGTTAACTATTTCACGTGTGACAAATGCTTATGAAATGTTCCTTTAAACGGGGTTAAACGTGGGGATTAGAATGACTATATCTTGGGTTAATGGTAGTGTGAAAACACTACACAATTGATTGGGCACTTTTGGGCATCAGATGCGTTTGACTTTTTTTTTTTTTTGAGAATGATAGATACCTTCAAACTGTCATTTAAGTTCACCCGAACGTTTAAAGCGACATTTGTGTGCATTTAAATGTGTTTTTGAGCCTCACACTTGAATACAAACGTTGGATACATGTTTCTTGTAGATATTCCATTGGTCCATTCAAAAATGTAAATATGTTTGTAAAAATGAATAATATGAGTTTAAAATTCGATTCAACATCATGGCTCATTGGAATGTTCGATATATTATTTCGAGCGCTATTTTGGCTACGGAAGGTTCGATTCTCGTGTTTGTTTTACAACTTGCGTTTGATCGACTCAATCACGGCATTTTGGCCATTATAGACACTTTTTAACGTTTGAGTCAGCATTTACGTGACCACTTATGATTTCAACAAATGCTGTCTATGTAGGCAGCAGTATGTCATCCGTGTTATTTTGCTAAAAAACGACTCGGTAGTGGGTCAGCCGGATACAGGCAATGTTATCTGCCTGTTCATGGTCTGTTGAGGTAATCCAGAACCAGCTAAGAATCCCAGAAAGGTACACAAATGCTATTTCAGCTAGCCGGTTAGCTAGAAAAAAAACACTCACCCATTACTTGAACCCGACAAATAGCGCAAGTGTCACACTCCACATCCCAGCTCCACATGGCTACCGCATTCCACTTCTTGAGGGAGAACATCTTGTCTCCCCCTGATTTAGATCCAGAAAACCCGCTGTGAGTGCGCACTATACCCGGCTCATAACCGTCGTCCATCTCTGCCATGGCGAAGAGGTGCAGAAACAAAATGGCTGAGATAGGCTGGTCTGCAGACGCGCAAATCGGTCTCTCACTGGAGTTGACCGTAAACAGGCCCCTGCCTGGATGTGTTAAATACACTTGTGTTTTTCACACTTTTCCCTAATTTCTCCAAAGTACTATAAAACAACCATACTCATTCTTGCTTTCTTTTGAAACGCATTCAATTATTTAATTTGTATGACTTCTTCATTTATGCATTTATTTGATAGGCCTATGCATTTTTATGATTTTTTTTTTTCACTTTCAGGTTCTGTGATGTACATATCTTTTATTTTTCACCTCTCCCTGTTTTATAGGTTTTGCTCACCAATAAATAAAAAGTAGAAATTAGAATTAAAACTAGAATTTATTCACTTGGTTTTACATGCAAGCATTATTGTTTATTTTCTAAAATAAAAATACTGAACGTGGCATGCTACATTTAAGCAATATCACATGTGTAAGAGTGCTGCTGCGAATTTTGACCTGGCTGTGATTGCTTGTGCCAACTGTCAAATTACAGTTGTGCCAAAAGTGCTATAGTGACGGTCACCCCAAATTCTTATTTTTTTTCTTTTCTTTTTTCCATTATTACACAAAATGCTGATATGGGATTTGGAAAGTTTTCAAACTCTAAAAGAAAAATCTGTGAATTTGGAGTTACGCGTGCAAATATTTCAGAAATTTGGCTAATAAAATAAAAAGGTCAATTTGTGACCTATGTCGGCTTTTTTATCATATATATTTTTAAATAAAATACTGTAGTTGATCATGTAAACGGACATTCAGAGTGCTGATATAATTTGCCGGTGATACTGCAAAGTTAAGCTACATGAAATCCTCATCATCCTTTCAAAAAGACAATCTATGTCAATTCTGTTAGCATGATTTTGGCTACATTTCGATATTTTGGTCTGGTTAACAATCCTGAAAATGAAAAACCCTTCTAAAGACACAGTTATGTCAACTTATATCAATTATCTTGGCTTGTAGGATCTTGTTTGGTTCCTTTTTATCTATGTTTCCCCTCATACTACATGCATCCATATAGATCACAATCACATTGGCCATATGCTGAACAATACCATCATGCAAGTCATGTTCCATCGTTGCACTTTTATTTTCACACTTTGTAAAACACACTGAGCGCCCTTGTAAAGTAAATGTATCATCATCATTGTATTATTATTATGCCAGCGCCCATGAGGGGGCGACCCGCTCCACGCAGGCTATAATAATAATAAAAAGTAATATTTATTTGATATTTCCAAAAAGTACTGCTCGTTACTTTGTCGCTTAAAATATTTATCTCAGCTCAGATACAATGTTTCAAATCGTACAATAATTTGCTTTAAAAATCAGCTCATCAAATTAGAAAAGGCAGTGTCATTGAACGATTTCTACATTATAGCCGTGACGTCATCATACATTCGATTTGGTGAACACATTCAATAAGCTTCCTGAATTATGCGCGTGTAGTCCTATGGACCAGACCGAAACCAGAGTTCGCATTTTAATAATAAAAAAAAAAAAACAAGACTGAGGAGAATTTCACTTAACTTTGCATGGGCACATCTATTCCAGTGGTGAGCAGCTGTCTCGTGCGCATCAGTAGCAGTGAGATATTCATGAAGACAGCAGCAAACCAATGTCCACTGATAACACTTCTGTTAAACACACTTCTGTCCATCGGATGAACACCGACTTTGAAAAGTATCCTTTACCACGGTATTGCAAGAGGTGAGTGCTGTTTATTTGACATTTTTGATAGCCTACATACGAAGTAATGTTACAACATTTTAGCATTATTAGCAAAGTTAAGGACATTTTACCTATTAAGTTTTCATAATTTTCCTTGTGTATTTATTTGCTTTATTGTAGAATAGTATACTTTGTCATTGCACAACAGCACAATGACATTTAGTGCTTCTTCTCAGTGGTAGCCTACATTCACAAAACACATACATGACAGAAAAAAACATAAATAATAAAGAAGTATACCCTATTTGTTTGTTGATAGCTGCACATAGATAAATGACTCAAACTATGTTACATGTTCCTGAAGTATCGTTCCTAAAAAGTAGTCTTTACTGAAAAAAAATATGTAAAGAAACTGACATCAAAATAATTCTGTTTTTTGACATATGTTTATTTCAGGACAAACATTATATGCTGGGCCCAGTTCAAGGTGAATTGGGGTAATAACTACCAAACTGGAACTGTTTAAGATGCTGATGTGATTTTTGGATTTACTTTAATATTATATTTAATGTTGTCGTAGAGAAGTTGTCACGAGGGTTGGATCTTAATAACTGTAATATTTTGTGTTAAAGGTCAGTTACACATGTTTCCCCTCTCTCTTTCATCTGTGGTCTGTATTTTAAGAACCAGTTAGTTGCTTTCAGCATGTTTTTGTAAATCTATGACAAGTTTGATCTCAAATACAGGTGCATCTCAATAAATTAGAATGTCGTGGAAAAGTTCATTTATTTCAGTAATTCAACTCAAATTGTGAAACTCGTGTATTAAATAAATTCAATGCACACAGACTGAAGTAGTTTAAGTCTTTGGTTCTTTTAATTGTGGCTCACATTTAACAAAAACCCACCAATTCACTATCTCAACAAATTAGAATACTTCATAAGACCAATAAAAAAACATTTTTAGTGAATTGTTGGCCTTCTGGAAAGTATGTTCATTTACTGTACATGTACTCAATACTTGGTAGGGGCTCCTTTTGCTTTAATTACTGCCTCAATTCGGCGTGGCATGGAGGCGATCAGTTTGTGGCACTGCTCATGTGTATTGGAAGCCCAGGTTGCTTTGATAGCAGCCTTTGCCAACAATTCACTAAAAATGTTTTTTTTTATTGGTGTTATGAAGTATTCTAATTTGTTGAGATAGTGAATTGGTGGGTTTTTGTTAAATGTGAGCCAAAATCATCACAATTAAAAGAACCAAAGACTTAAACTACTTCAGTCTGTGTGCATTGAATTTATTTAATACACGAGTTTCACAATTTGAGTTGAATGAATAAAATAAATGAACTTTTCCACGACATTCTAATTTATCGAGATGCACCTGTATTTGACATTCTCCAACATTTAGCCCCTCACATGCTGTCTGCTCTAGTCTCTCTTACTTGGGTTATTATCACTCAATATACAGAACGTTGTCAAAGTTGTAAGAAGATCTCAGAGTTCTTGAATTTTAAAGGGAAAAGGTTTATATTGTAGAGATTGAAAAAGACTGACACTGATAACAGTAGTTGTGCCCTTTGGCTACTGGGATGAGGATTTTCTTGAATAACTAAGACAGCATTAGTGTGGGAGGAGGGCTCATTGATCTCTGATTCAGTGCTGTCATTGCTACAGAAACAAACAAATTATTTCAACAAAATGAATCAATTTAAATGCAATCATTCAGGCACATCTTCATCCTTTATTCTTTTTCTGACACCTGTTACCTTGTTTTAAACAACCTTTCAAACTCATTGACATTTGGTAAATCACAGATGTCGCATGTTTAGAAAGTTTTTCAAAATTAATATGCATCTTAGATGCAGGTGGAGTGTTTTTTTTTCAGAAATCTGTGAAGATGATGTACAACTAAACATTTAATTTGTCAAAAAAGTTCAGTAGCATGATAATGGACAAGCTGCAGGCTACTCAGAATTAAAAGTAGTTAGTCAAGCTACTAACAAACATATAGCTAACTATGTTGAAGCTGTTTAAGGGGAAATATATTTTAAATATAAAACAATATTTTTAACATATTGTATAAGTTATAATACATAGAAATCATTGTTAAAAAAAGTGACGTGACGTGGCCAAGTATGGTGACCAATACTTGGAATTAGTGCTCTGCATTTATCCCATCCAAAGTGCACACACACAGCAGTGAACACACACCCGGAGCAGTGGGCAGCCATTTATGTTGCGGCGCCCGGGGAGCAGTTGGGGGTTCAGTGCCTTGCTCAAGGGCACCTCAGTCGTGGTATTGAAGGTGGAAGAGAGCGCTGTACATTCACTCCCCCCACCTACAATCCCTGCTGGTACAAGACTCGAACCCGCAACCTTTGGGTTACGAGTCCGACTCTAACCATTAGGCCACGACTTCCCCACAAGTAGTGTTTCCAAGCCTTATAACATAAGCTTGATGGAAAAATGTGCCTTTATCTTCATTTTGGTAAAAAAAAACAAAAAAAACTTCCTATATACAATTCACTGTATTTTCTCACAGAAATGACCACTAGTGGCAGTAAAAGGGCAATAACTTTTTATTTTTATGTTTTAATATCATTGTGTGACCTCACAACACTTTTACCACTGTGAATGATTGTAAAACCAGTAAACCAATAAGTTTTGACATTTACAGTACTACACTGTCCCGTGAAACATGCATTATGATAAAAGAGCTTAAAGATTCATAGAAACAAGTTAAAATGTCAGGGTTGCTTAAGGAAAATAATTTTTTTATCTCACATTTGCTTATGTTACAATGACAAAACAGACATGGACGTGCCCGCGCGCAAGCGTACAAAAGTTGACTAGTTTTTAAAGTACATTTTTAAAGATATTTTAAAACTTTTGCTGTATGGTTTAAAAGCGTTTTTTGAGAGAAAAAAACAGGTAAGCCGCGTAAAGGTCAAGTCGCATATAGCTATTACATTCATAATGTAAAATACCGGTAAATAAAGCTAAATGCTTACTAACATTATCAATAAATACAAACAAACAAATCTGAAAGCTATTTTAGTTCCTCTCACTCCATAACAAATCCTTTAAATTTAACGGTATTCAGAAAAAGAATGACAAATTCTATAAGTAGTTAAACATCAACCCAAAACAAATTAATTGCTGCTGAAACTGAAACGGGCTCACATAGCCTACCTCTCTTATGCAGCACGAATCCACTCAAAAATGTTTCCATATTCATGATGTAGGCCTATTTGAATGCTATTATTTATTATGCTTTGAACTTCGTCCAATGCACATAAATCATCCTTTACATCTGCAATGTTTGGTGGATGAATGCAATGGATTGTATTTCGGACTATTTAAATTGAGTAGTGTAACTTTTTATATGTTTGGATGGCTTATTTTATTTTGATAATGAACAGCGTGCGATGTCAATATGCTATAGCCTAACTGATGTTGTGTGCATGCGTGAGGCGCCTGCGCGATCACTTGATTGTTACAGCAGAATCAAAGGTAAGAGTGAGTGAGACATCATTATGAAACTATAAAGAATCTACTTTTATTTGTGTACAGTCACAACAACAACAAAACACTGTGCTCTTCAAAACAAAGAAAATAGATGTCGCTTTCTGCCATATTGATTTCCTTTCAGTGAACTTGTTGCGCATTAGAAAAACGGACAGAAACTTGCCTCTGGCTGTAACCTAAATAATGCCAGGAAATGTGTTTGTAACACTTTACGATATCTTTCATTAAGTCACTGAAGATAAATGAAAGAGAATGTGAGTGGTGCTTGCCCATGGTAATATCAGTTTGGGGGTTACTGTGGCATGGTCATTTCTAGGGTGATTTGGATGCTTGCTAGGGCATTGGTAGGTGTTCTGGGTGTTAGTAGGTGGTTGCTAGAGTGTTCTTGGAGATTGCTTTCTGTCAGGATCCCCATCTCTGTGATAGTCTCTATATAGGGCCCTTGTTGCTTCTTCAACGCTTACCTTCTTCAAATTCTTTGAAATTTTTTCGCCCATTTTTTAACCCTCCAGGAAAACATTATAGTAAACTTCTTCTTAATAATGATTTGAGGTATAATTCACATCAGTAGCACAAATGTTGTGGGACAGGTTATGTGCCAAAGCTTAGGCTAATTCTTAGGTTTATGAGTTTGTTCAAATCACTAAGCCTATGTATGAAAAATAGTATGTTTACAACAGATCTATGCAAATTTCCTTTTACAGAACGATTATAAAAAGCTGTCTATGCAATGTAAGGATTTTGTAGTTGGACTTCTGGATCTGTGTCGGAATACAGAGGAGGTGGAAGCCATTTTAAATGGAGACACAGAGGCAGGTGGCCACTTTGACAAGGGCGGCAGACCTAATCTAGTTCGCTTAAAACTGGCCATCAAATACGAGCTGAAAAAGGTAGGTTTCATAATAAACATTAATATTTCACACAGTGATTTCAGTAAGTGATATAATTATTAGGCGTAATTATTCAACTATTGTAGCATTAAAGGAAAGGTTCACCCAAAAATGACAATTATGTCATTAATTACTCTACGAGAATACATTTTGTGCGCAAAAAGAAAACTAAAATAACAACTTTATTCAACAATTCTTCTCCTTCGCGTCACCCTAGGGTAGGGTGACCATACGGGCGATTTTTATGGGACGCACCCTTGCCAGGATTTCTATATTGCCTAAAATATCCAGGTTTTGGCTGTTTGCACTGTGCAGATTGATTGTTGTATGACATTATTTCACAAGAGCTATAGAGAGCAGAGCAGACGGCTCCTTATGCTTTCAAATCGCTCTCGGTACTTTGGTGTCATACAACGATCGGTGCTCAGCTTCAAGTCGAACGAACAAACAAACACGTGCACGTATTTGCATCGCTTTGATCGTTCTCACCTTCTCACGCACGACGCGCCCCGATTGGTCGATTATGTACAATACCTGCATGTTATTGGTCAAACTACTTTGGATGTTTTAGGCAATATAAAAATCCTGGCCAGGATGTGTCCCATATAAATGGCACATATGGCCACCCTACCCTAGGGTGCCATTTTAGAGAGTGCCACAACGCATGTGTGCACTCTCCTCTAAATGTTAACAAGGCGCAGCGTATGCGTGTTCCACGTCAGCAGCATCACATGCATTGTATAAAGTTACTTTAGGTTTTTTTTCACACAAAAATTATTCTCGTAGCTTTATACGACTACAGTTGAACCACTGATGTCATATGGACCATTTCAACGATTTCAACTACCTTTCTGTGCCTTGATCGTGGTAGTACCCTTGCTGTCTATGGAGGGTCAGAGAGCTCTCTGATTTCATCAAACATATCTTAATTGGTGTTCTGAAGATGAACGACGCTCTTGCGGGTTTGGAACAACATGAGGGTAATTAATGACAGAATTTAAATTTTTTCGGTGAACTATCCCTTTAAGTGCTAAAATACAACGACTTAATGACTGCATGATAGCACAGTAATAAAAACAAATCTGTTTACTGTATCTCTGCCTGCTCTGATGCTTCCCACACAGTTTGTAGCCCATCCAAACTGCCAACAGCAGCTTTTGTCCATATGGTATGAGAATCTGTCAGGGCTCAGGCAGCAAACCACAGCTGTCAAGTTGCTGGTGGTTCTGGGGGTTGTGGTTGGACTTCCCATCCTGGCCTTACTGTACTGGATAGCACCCTCAAGCAAGGTCAGACTGTAATAACCTGAACCTTTAGTCACTGTGAATTCATCCATGGCACTGAATTTCTTTTCTGCTTATGTGATATTATGAGTAAGAAAATAAAACGATGAACACAATGCTGTTTCTGATTTCTTACTAAAATTACATTGCTTCAGAACATTCTTTATTTGTTTTGTGCAATGTTTTTGATTATAGTTGGGGAAGATCATACGTGGTCCTTTCTTAAAATTTGTGGCACACGCAGCTTCTTTCACAATCTTTCTTGGCCTTCTCATAATGAATGCTGCCGACCGTTTCGAAGGGACGTCTCTCTTACCAAATATGACCATCCATGACCACCCCTCCCAGTTGTTCCGCATGAAGACCACCCCTTTTACCTGGATGGAAATGCTGATTATTTCCTGGGTCGTAGGTCAGACATCATCTCTCACTGTGTTACACAACAACAAATCAAACTTTTATTTTGGATCAGGTCATTTAAACACTTGCATGACAATTGCAAACCTGTATGTCTTCTGTTGTCTGATTGATATTTTATACTTTGTTTAGGAAGTCAAAGGCCTTTTAGTGTAATTTGAAAAATTGTCCCCCTTGTCCCCTGGTACTTTATGAAGTTAACATAAGAGTAGCTTTTATATTGTTAGTAGTATTTTAAGAAGAACACTTACTGGACTGAAGCAACTTTACTTTATTATCTATACATATTTTTCAGAAAAAAAACTTTAAAATGTGAGTAGACTTGAGGAATGTCTATTTGCATTATATGTTTCCCCACCACAATAAAAACTACAGAGTTTTTTATCATAAAACTATGCACATTTTACTTTTTGGCTACATAAATATTAGCAACTGCACCAAAGTATTGAGCATGAGCTCCATATTATACTATAGAGCCATAAATGTCTGGTGTAACAAATGTGAAAACCTGCTATGAGCAACACGAAACTAAAGGTTCAAAAATACTCTTCCATTTTACTGTTTCCCACAGTGATGCATTAAAATGAATCCCAAATGACTCATGCAAGCACACAATGATTCATAGGTCACAACACTTTGAACTGTCTAACATCTGTCACATCTGCACTATCAAAATCTGTAAACCAATCATGTTAAAGGGATTCTCCACCCCAAAATGAACATTTTGTCATTAATCACTTACCCCCATGTCGTTCCAAACCCCTAAAAGCTTTGTTCGTCTTCGGAACACAATTTAAGATATTTTGGATAAATACCGGGAGGAGCCGCGACACAAGGATACGTTTTCTATGTGTATTTATGCTTTGATTTGAAAGAAAACAGCGCATCTGTGCAGCGCGGCTGACACAGAGTAGCATACGCTGATGGCGTTCAGTGGTTATTCTCCAAAATAGCGCTATGGTGATGCGGAGAGACACAGAGGAGACGAATTGTTGAATAAAGTCATTATTTTTGTTTTTTCGCGTATAAAAGGTATTCTCGTCGCTTCATAACGTTACGGTTGAACCACTGATGGCAGATGGACTATTCTGACGATGTCTTTCATACTTTTCTGGGCCTTGACAGTGTAATTTACTTGGCAGTCAATGGGACAGTCACAAGCCTCCCGGTTTTCATCCAAAATATCTTAAATTGTGTTCCGAAGAAGAACGAAGCTTTTACGGGTTTAGAACGACATGTGGGTAAGTGATTAATGACAAAATTTTCATTTTGGGGTGGAGTATCCCTTTAATTAAAAAAATAAATAAATAAATTGTAAGACATTAAATGACTTTGAGTGCATGAACTCTAATTACCTGTCTCTTCTTCCAATTAAAGGAATGATTTGGGCTGAATGTAAAGAGATATGGTCTCAGGGTCCTCGGGAATATCTGCAAGAGCCATGGAATTTGCTGGACTTTGGAATGCTGGCCATTTTTGTGACTTCATTCATTGCTAGATTTATGGCGTTTTGGCATGCAAATGTTGCACAGAATTACGTCGACAAGCACTACACAGATCTATCAAACATTACCCTGCCCCTTGAGATAGAATACTATCGTCTTGGTGAGTAATGCTGTCAAAAAAAAAGAAAAAAAGATGATTATGGTTTCTACATCATTAATTTAATGCAAAAATTATTTTTGCAAAACTTAAGTTTTGTGCAGTGTTCTAAATTATAGTTGAGGAAGATCATACATGGTACTTTCCTAAAATTTGTGGCACATGCAGCTTCTTTTACTATCTTTTTTGACTTTCTCATCATAAAAAAATATATAAAAAATTGTAAAAGAAATGATTATGATTTCTACTACATTTATTAAGAAATGACTTTTGTAAGACAATGTATGACACTTTGGATAAAACAATTTACCAAGTACATAAATGTAAATGTAACACATTTATATTTATTCTTTTATTTATTTACAAATTTTAAATTTAAATGTTTGTATTTCCCACTGATATATTCTACTCCGATATGACAATGATGTGGTAGTGAATTCATCCCTGTTGGCTGATCAATCTAGTTGAGATCATTATTTGCATAGATTAACTGATTAAAATGCATAATACTGTATAGTAATGTGTAGTTCAGAGATATATGTCAGTAAAGACAGACATAGCACTGTCAGTATTAAAGCAATAATTTTAGGAAAATAAAGATGTGAAAACTAAATGTGAAAACTAAACTACAGACAAAGGATGTGAAAACTAAACTACAGAAAAATAATAAAGTTGGGAAAAAACAGGTAGAAAAAACACATGGAAACTAAATTATTTTAGAAACTATATTTTCAGCTTTGAACATTTTTGATTACTAGAAGAAATGAACTTTAAAAGTTCAGTCTTTTTAAAATGTTCAGTCCCTTTTGGAAAATGTCAGCTTCAGTATTTCTGTCAATTAAATCCTTCCTAGGACCCCTGCAGACTCTGACGTTCCATGCGACATGCATTTGGTTTAGAGGTTAATGAATTGCAAAACCAACACTGACAAGTAGAAATCTATATATGACAGCTAACACTTTTTTCCACCAATGACTTTTGTTTGTTTGTTGTTGAATACCTTCAGCTTGACCTTTTGAAATACCTATAGAAAAGACAACATGCTCAACCTTAACAAGCTTCCTTTGTACACATTTCAGCTCGCGTCCACTGGGTTCCTTCAGACCCTCAGCTGATCTCTGAGGGCCTTTATGCCATCGCAGTGGTTCTAAGCTTCTCTCGGATTGCGTACATCCTACCGGCGAATGAGAGCTTTGGGCCCTTGCAGATCTCTCTGGGCAGGACTGTGAAAGACATATTTAAATTCATGGTGATCTTCATAATGGTGTTTGTGGCCTTCATGATGGGAATGTTTAACCTCTACTCGTACTATCGTGGAGCCAAGCAGAATGGCGCCTTCACAACGTAAGCAATGGTTAATTCACATAAATTCCTTTGATGATTGTTTGTCTTGTCCTTTGTAATTGCATCACATCCATGTCTTTATTAGTTATATAATTACAACAACTCTCAGAGCCTTTGGAAGCAATGCATAAGGACATACTGGAAGTAGGCGTTTGGCAAATTTGATTATGACTACCACACCATGACCATGTCCATGTGGACATGAGAGTGAATAAGTGTCCAGGACTCTTCATACTCTGTAAAAAGGCTCGGGGTAATATGAAATAGATAAGTAATTCATTGAAAAACAGTGAAATTCAGTAAAGACCTTGTGAAATCAAAATTGGATGGTTGTGGCTTTTATGATGTCTAGCTTTGAGGTCATATATTGAGGTCCAACCCAATCTCATGAGAAAATTAAGTATTTTTTGAGTTGGCGATTTTATATGAATTCATACAGTTTGTTTTGTATGAAAAAGAATGATTTTATTTTATTTTTTTGAAGAAAACTAAGCATGAAGGTCCACCTCCAAATCCTAAACCTAATCATCGGTCAGGGATGCATTTCCCAAAACCATCGTTAGCTAACTATGGGCGTTAGTTCCATTGAACTCTATTGGTAACCACGGAACTTGCGACCATAGTTGCTTTTGGAAAACGCACCCCATGTCGGTTGGATGTAAGCAGATTGTAAAATTCATAGAAATTCACCACCACTGTTGTTGCTTGATGTTATTTATTATCAGACTATTTTATTTTCATAATTATAAACACACTGGATTGTAGAGAAAATTGTTTTACCGTTTACTACACTGTTATTCTTTGTTATTTTACTAAGAGAAAGACTCTTAGACTGACCTTAAGTTACCTTAAAGCATACAAACAGATTAGAAAACACAAAGCAACATTTTGGGTAGCATTTTGTAATAAGGTGCCATTAGTTAACCTTAGTTAATGTATTAACATAAACTAATAATGTGCAATACAGCATTTCTTAATCTTTGTTAATGTTAGTCAAGTATTAACAGATATCACTTTTGATTTTAATATGTATTAGTAAATATTAAAAATGAACATGAACTAAGATATATGTTTCATTATTCATGTTAGTTAACAAATGGCACCTTATTGTAGCGTGTTACCAAATTAAGTAATTTGACGTATGCATATAATAAAACATATTTTCATATATGTATGTATATGTGATAAGTTATGAAATGATATAACCCATACTAAAGGAAGTTGCCTGTTTCCACTTCTCCAGGGTTGAGGAAAGCTTTAAAACTTTATTTTGGGCTATTTTTGGACTTTCTGAGGTCAAGTCTGTCGTCATCAACAACGGGCACAAATTCATTGAGAATATTGGCTATGTCCTTTACGGAGTCTACAATGTTACCATGGTTATCGTCTTACTTAACATGCTCATCGCCATGATCAACAACTCATTTCAGGAAATTGAGGTAATCATATTCTGAAAGGAGATCTGTGGATAGTAGGATGGTACAGGCCTGGGGCAAATGTCCAGACACCATCATTTCCCATTCATACTCCCTTTTAAATGAGATACAGATCCTTTATAGTACTGTTGCATTTGTTAAAATGCAATGAGAAGTCCTCTTGTGAAATTGATTTTTGTTGGTTTTATAAATTACAGCCTATTTGTGTAAAAGCAACTTGGTCTTCACAATATATTACAGTAGCACCCACCAGTGAAATATGAATTGTTCATGCATTGGACGAAAAATACAACAAATATAGTTGCTGCTGCAAAGCAAGAATGTCATTATCCATCCATAAAAGGTTTATTGCGCCAGAGAGGTCTGATGTGGATACAGGAAACAGGAAACATTTTTGATGCTTTTTATTGCCATCTGGGAATCTCATTATTTGACCATTACTAATATGTCAACAGCATTTGGTTTCATCAGATGCTCATGCTACAAATTCAAATTCAGTGTCATTTAGTTCTTACGTACACTCTTGAATATAAAGAATCTCCATTGGCATCTATGATTCCGTGAAGAATCTTTAACATTAATGGAACCTTTCCATTCCACAAAAAGGTTCTTTATTGTGGAAAAAGGTTATTCAAAAGATCTTTACACTAAGAAAAATGGGTTACACTTTACTTGAAGGGGTGTGCATAAGACTGACATGACACCTTCATAATCATGACATGACACCTACATAATCATGACATGACACATGTCATGAATATGAAGGTTTTTATGCATGTTTATGACAACTGTCATTAAGTGTCATTCGCTCAGTTATGTAATTTTTAATGCAAAGATGACATTGTTAGAGATGTCTTTGTTATGGGCTATGGTTAGGGGTAAGGGTAGGGGTAGGGTTAGGTTACGGTTAGGTCAAATAATGTCATATTTGCATTAAAAATGACATAACTGAGCGAATGACACTTAATGGCAGTTGTCATAAACATGCATAAAACCTCCTTCATATTCATGACATGTGTCATGTCATGATTATGAAGGTGTCATGTCAGTCTTATGCACACCCCTTCAAGTAAAGTGTTACCGAAAAATGTTACTATTAAGAACTGTTCCATGAAAGGTTAATTGGGGAACCCAAAATGGTTCTTTAATGACATTGCTGCAAAGCCCCCCTTTTGTAACTTTTATTTTAAGAGTGTAAATAGGGATATATTTTGTATATTAGTATATTTCATTTGATGTTAAGTGTGTATATAGAGAAGACTGAGGCTAGCTGTCACATGAGGAAATTCTATAGCTCAGTAAAGATTCAAAATATGCACTTTCTCTAGCAGTAGCTTTATATGTTGGTTTCAGACATCTAGTTAAGTTAATTTTTTTATGATTTCTGTCCTTCAAACGTAAATCCCAAAATTATAAAACACTTCTTTAGGTAAAATGGTTTTCTTAAAAAGTGTATCTGTGCTACCTTTATGTTTATAAATGATACTTTGATGATGGACATTTTGGTTATTTAAAGCAACACTATTCATACATGTATTAGTGTGAAATAATATCTGATGCCACTCTAAATGTACCTATATGGAAATTATTTAAAGGCATTTCCAGTGAAATGTCACTTGCCAGTACTTTGTGTGTATCTTTGTAACAGGATGATTCAGATGTGGAGTGGAAGTTTGCCAGGGCTAAGCTGTGGTTTTCGTACTTTGAAGAAGGAGGGACGCTGCCTGTGCCCTTTAATCTCATCCCCAGCCCAAAATCAGTCATCAGCCTGGCTATGAATCTCAAACAGCTCCTGCTAATACCTCTTCACAGACACAAAGAGGACCTGAAGGAGGACACGGAGCTCAATGAGGTGAGGTGGAGGAGAGACATTCTCAAATCAAAGCGAGAGAGAGTTTTCTCACAACACTGCTTTCCATTTTATTTATATAATGATGTGGGGTTCTTAATGTAACTGCATATTTTTTCGCTTTTATTGGTATTTAGTTCCCTCTTATGGCCAGATTGTGCAACAACATGAAGAGCTTTTGATTTATTGAAAGAACAAAATAGTTTGGGTTTGATATTCACAAAGAAATTATTTCTTTTTAGTCGGGTAAACAAAAAGAATCCAGTGAGAAGAATTCACCTCATACAAGTCGTTACCAGGTAAAACACAACTCTGACAAGTCACCAATAGAATGCTGAGAATAAAGAGATCACAGAACGATATTAGAGACAAGAATTTCCAACATAGTTTACTGACAGTGATCAGTAATGGCAGAGACTGACCAATCAGAAGAAGCTATTTTGGAAAGCTGTTTAATAATAATGTATATCATGTATGTTTTAGGATCTGACAGAATCTTCGAAATACATTTGGTGCTATTTTTTCTCTCCACAGAGGATCATGAAACGGCTAATCAAACGATATGTGATCAAAGCGCAGACTGACAAAGAGGGAGATGAAGTAAATGAAGGTACAATGTTGTTCCAAACCAGACTTTGTGCTGTTAATTAAATTGAGATCATTTTTGTAATATCTGTCCTCTAAATTAAAAATTTGTTTTAACATTTAAAATCTGAATTTTAAACTTATTTTCTATTTTATACTTTATGTTTTATATTTGTATTTATTATTAGGTTTAATTTTTTTATTTAAAATGTGGTCCACTGGAAGTACTTTTCTAGGTGGACTTCTGGTTGTGTGTCAGTGATCCAGTTATGTAAGCATATCACTGATGATAGAAGGTCTTTATCAGTCTCTTTGTGTCTTACAGGGGAACTAAAGGAGATAAAGCAGGATATCTCAAGTTTACGCTATGAGCTGCTGGAGGAGAAATCCCGTCAGACGGAGGAGCTAGCAGAACTGGTCAGGAGACTGGGAGAGAGAATAACCGGTCAACGAAACCTGTAGTTTTTCTCAATAGTAACAATCTTTTCATTATTCTCAGTGGTGATTCTCATTAATATTATAATACATAAATAATGCTTTTTCCATTTAAAATATCATCAAATAAAGGTAGTACACCTAATAATGACATATAAATACTTGGGGGGGGGGGGACATGACTATATATTTAATAGCATATCGCTATATAATTCACAATGCAAAACTTCTTAATCATACTAAAATAGGCTTCCTTTTCCTTTTTTTATTATTATTTTTGGGGTGAAATATGACCAGGGGCCCGTTCTTCGTACGTATGCGCTTGTCGGAAGGAGGGACTTTGTTGAAAACAAAGCGTTTGAGAGAGGCGGGGCATAGAGGACCTACAATAATGTACAGTATTTGAAAAATAATGTGGTTTTTGAGCATTAAAGCATGTCAACATATTCTGTTACACCAAATACACAAAATAATGATCTTTAAAAAAGCATCATATGACCCCTTTAAAAAGATAATATAATAATATTGTGTAGTCTTTAATACAACAGACACAGCCAGCTTTACTCACTGAAAGATTTATTCGTCATAAAATTATTACTTCATAATTGTATTCGAGTCTTACACACATGCTATACAGATAATGTAGAGTCGTGCATTAATTTGAGTGCTGACAGCTATTATGGGAGTGGCTTGATGGAGCGCAGGAGATGCAGATAACATGATCTTGACCCTTAAGAAACTTTAATTAATGCTGTCACGTAACAAATCTGTTCAAATATAAAATTAAATGAATTGCTAATTACTACATTGAAATAAAAATTTAAAGCCTGTACAAATATTAGAAATCGTGAATATAAATAATTGGGAATCCTGTAAAAAAATATAAAATAAAATAAAAACACATTTGCACATTTCATTTATCTATTATAACATTTATGTAGTTTTGTTCGCTTGGCTGTTTCCTGATAAAAGTCCAAAAATGTATAAAGTTTTTTGTCAGGTGTCTTTATTAATTATGTGATGTCATTACGTTGCTGTCTTGCCACCAGCCAATCGCTGCGTTGCTGATCATGGTTTCAAGTATCGATGCATAGCCCCTATTAAACCAACCCATGAACGTGCAATTATCTCAGATAACTCAATCCAGCCATACTAATCATCAACAACAGGTGCGTTCGAAGAACCGAATTAGCCAGATCCTGATTAGTGCGATGATATCATCTTGGATGTGACATTTAATCTCGGATGTAATAAGCGATGTACGAAGAATGGGCCCCAGGGGCCTGTACCATGAAGCCGGATTAGCTGGCTAGCCAGGTAAGTTTCAGTTTAGTTTGCACCAATCCTGGTTTTTAGGTACCATGAAAATGGTTTGGCTTTTAGCTGCCAACATTCTACGGCTAACCTGCTCCGGGGCAGGTTATGTTCTGAGTTAGACAGCTCAAACTGAAATTGGACCAATCAGATGTGAGAAGTGACACATGTCTGAGACAAAAAAGTCACTCCCCCAGTTTTAACTTGCTCCAAATTAAAGGTCACTAGTACTAAAAATGTCTGGCTTTAATGATAATTACTTAGAGTTATTTTAAATGATTTAGATAATTATATTATTTATATTATTCCATTACACGCAAGCAATTTTAGTTTAACAGTTATTATAAATCATTTATTTTCAATGAATGTTAATATATACAGATTGTATGTAATATAAATAAGCTGTAGAATCAATAGATAATGCTTTAAAAATGACTACATGACCTTACATGTTCGAGTCTCTATCGCTGTATATAACAAGTTTCACTTGTGACTGCACTGATAAATCAAGATAATTTCTTTTATTTGTCCTCTTTAATGAACAAGTACTTTTTTATTGTAACTGAATTTAAATTCATCAAATTATTCAATCTCTTAACCTTTAGCAAAACCTTTAACCTTTAACCAAGGCTCGTGATTGGCTGTTCGCCAGCGATGTCACACGTGCTCCACAAACTCAGGATCAAAGCCTGAGTTGACAAAGAAAGTTGATGATCAGCATCATGGTACCAACAAAGCCAGATTGGAGTAGTTTGGTTTTGTCAACTCGAAACTAATCCTGTAACTCTGAATTTGTTCATCTACCATCATGGTACAGGCCCCAGGGGGTCAGTTACATAAACACAGCCATGTAAGGCTGTGTCTTTATAACTAGCCTGACCAACTAGAAAAGAATAAAAGGATTTTTATTCTAAAATTAGATTTAAGTTTTTATGCAGCCGACTTAAAAAGACGTCATTACCAGTCTTAAAGAAAACAAATTTACTAGTCTGATCAGATTATTCAACTGGCCCCAGAACATGTTTTTAATAGGGAGAGTCAGCCAATAGTGGTGTAGTCATAGTGAGGTAGTCATTACTCTTTACTCTTTCCTCAAAATTAAGTAATTTTTGTTTGTTTTTTAAGCAAAGTTTCCTCTGGAGGGCACTAATTCTGCAAAAAAAGAAGCTGAAATTAAATTAAGTAAAAATGCTAAAACATTTCAGAATGACTTTTTTTATGGAGAGTCACGTTTTTGGTACTGACATTGCTAATAATTCTGCTGTTAGCCATTGTGTTGCCATGCTGTGTCATAATCTAAATATGCTATGTTACAAAGGCAAAACACAGGAACTACACAGCACAGAGACAAATATACGGTGGTTTGATTGAATTTTATTTGATTTCATCATACTCGGTTTTCACTGAAGCTGTGTGAAGCAGAGAGTCAAACCTATGTGACAGAACAGACCACAGTCTGGGAACTAATGTCACTGCACATGTGTAGTCACTGTGTTTTGCATGGTGTTATTGATGTTGTTGACTTTGAAAATCTATCATATTTTATCATGTTATGATTGTTGTTTAAGAGTCATGGTCCACCACAAATGTTTTATTAACCCTAATTATAAATTATTCATTGTGTGAAGTCTGACAGTTAAAAAATGTCAGTCTTACTGCAGAGACAATGGTATATTTATAATAAAAAAACCTGAAAACGTAAAAATAAATGTTTCTTTAATGGTGGTAAATTGTGCTTTCCTTTCGTTTGCCCTCTTTTGTACTTTTATTTTAACACATATGCACTGAACCCTAATAAGTTCACTACACTCAGTTACTGTAATGAATCTACTGAGATTCTCAGTAATCCCTCATTTTGGTAGTGTGGTTTATCATAATTCAGACACCAGATGTTATCAGACAATTTAAGTTGTTGAGAAAATAATCCCTGTTTCACTTATTAATTATAGGCCCCAAATCTATTAAAGGGGTCATATGATGCGATTTCAATCTTTCCTTTCTCTTTGGAGTGTTACAAGCTCTTGGTGCATAAAGTGAAAAAAGTGAGTGATGTGACATGTGGCCAAGTATGGTGACCCATACTCAGAATTAGTGCTCTGCATTTACCCCATCCAAAGTGCACACAGTGAACACACACACACCGTGAACACACACCCGGAGCAGTGGGCAGCCATTTATGCAGCGGCGCCCGGGGAGCAGTTGGGGGTTCAGTGCCTTGCTCAAGGGCACCTCAGTCATAGTATTGAAGGTGGGAGAGAGCGCTGTACTTTCACTCCCCCCACCTACAATCCCTGCCAGTACAAGACTCGAACCCGCAACCTTTGGGTTACGAGTCTGACTCTCTTACCATTAGGCCACAGAAGATCTGTAAAGTTGCAAAGACTAAAGTCTCAAATCCAAAGAGATATTCTTTAAAAAAGTTAAGAGTCAACCACGCCTTCCTTAAAATGGCTCGTTCTAACACGCCCCCACATATCTACGTGTACTACTTTTATTCTCGCTGTAGTATTGTTGCTGCCGCCATGTCGTGAAGGCGCTGTGTTTCATTGTGAAAGCGAAACTACTTTGTTTGGTCTTCCAAAAGTAGACGATATCCGCTTTGTCATGCCTGGAGCTGATGCGTGCTGGTCGCTGAGGGAATACATCAACTTTGCACTGTGGATCTCCAGATTGGCTTTCACCGTGGATGAAGCAGAGGGGGTCGTCACATGTGGTTGCCGCAAGCCCGCCCGCCTCAGCTCTCTCAAGCCGGCCTCCGCTCACTATAGCCCGCCGTGTGTGACGCTGTGTTTCGTTGTGAAAGCAAAACTACTTTGTTTGGTCTTCCAAAAGAGGACACGACAGTTTAACCCAAATATTCAGATGTGTCTAGCACATTTTATGGAGGACTGTGTCCTGATCCTGGGAGAGTAGACTACAATGCCGGCTGTTCTGACTCACAGACTGTAAGTACGTTTTTCATATTTAAAGAATTTGCCACTGACGATTCAAACGCAAGTTTTGAGCAGTGCAGAGTAGCGCTTGTTGTTTGTCATTTCTCCGATCACAAATGCAGACATGGTTTTATGTTTACGCGGCGCGATGCAACAAATGCCTCGTTTATAATGGGTTTTAATGTTTTTGTCTCCTTGCTTCGGCCGGGACATGCAATCACAGTATGGTAGGGGCGTAACATTTCCGTCACACGCTTGAGGAATTCAGCCAATCACAACACACTGGATAGCTGGCCAATCAGAGCACACCTCACTTTTCAGACTGATGAGCTTTGTAAAAATCGACTCGTTTCAGAAAGGCGGGGCATAGGAGAAACAATAATGTACAGTATGTGGAAAATAATGTGTTTTTTCAACCTTAAACCGCATAAACACATTTCATTACACCAAATACACAAAATAATGTTCTTTTTAGCAACATCATATGACCCTTTAAAAGATCTGTTATTCTTAAAAGCAGTTTACAAATAGCCCAGTGAGCAAGATATCCCTTGTGATAAAGTATGCTTAATTGAATTAAATGTGAACTTGTAGATTATTGCGATGTTTTTATCAGCTGTTTGAACTCTCATTCTGGCAACCATTCACTGCAGAGGATCCATTGGTGAGTAAGTGTTGTAATGCTAAATTTCTCCAAATCTCTTCAACGAAGAAACAAATTAATCTATATCTTGGATGGCTTAAGAGTGAGTAAATCTTCAGCATATTTTTTATTTCTTTAGCAAAAATGTTATAAGTTTTTTAATGATCTTTTGTCATGCTTGAATGCATTCAACCCTGAATTACTCCAAATTCAAACCTGGTTCAACCAGTTTTTCCTGCAACACCTTTCAGTGGAGGTGCACAGCAAATTATATTTTACATGAATTGTGAACTGTAATTGAAGAGATAAAAATAATTATTAGATAATGCAAATTCCTGAATTGTCATTCTGGCAACCCCCATGCCCCTCTAAAACAAGCCAACAGGCCAGCAAACCATCTTTTAGACTTAAGGGATAAGAGTTCTTTCTTTCATTCATTCGTTCGTTCGTTAATACATAGTACGAGAATACATTTTGTGCACAAAGAAAACAAAAATAACGACTTTATTCAACAATTCTTCTTTTCCGCATTAATGTCCTCCGCCATTATCGAGAGTACCATGACAAAAAGTATTCTCGTAGCTTTTGTAAAATTACGGTTGAACCACTGATGTCACATGGACTATTTTAACGATGTCCTTACTGGGCCTGGGAACATTTCAGTTGCATTATTGTCAATGCACGGTCAGAAAGCTCTCGGATTTCATCAATAATATCGTAATTTGTGTTCCAAAGATGAACAAAGGTCTTACATTTCCAAACTATTAAAGCGTGACTATCGGACAATCAAGCGGTTTGTTGTCAATAACAATCAGCGAGGTTACAAAAAATGTGAAGAAAAGTTGCAAATTACCAGCAAAAGATCTGCAAAGACTTGAGCGTGAGCGTGAAACCACCAGAACTTATTAGCCTCCAGTGCTACCATTTTCTACAACTGCAACTTACCTGGAATCTCCAGAAGTTCAAGGTGTCAGGCTCTGCTCTTGCTAAGGTAAAAAGCTGAAACATGACCCCTAGTTAACAAACATCATCAGCTGCAGCATGGACTGGGTCGAGAAATACATGAAGACTAATTTTTTGAAAGATTTATGGACAGATGAAATGAGAGTAATTCTTGATGGAGTAGACAGCTGGGCCCATGGCTGGTTCACTAATGGACACATCGCACCAGTTGAGTCAGTCAACAGTACGGTGGAGTTGGGGGTAATGGTGTGTGCTGCTATTATTAATGATGAGCTAGTTGGAACCTTTTGGGCTGTAGACGGACTAAAATTAAATCCCAAAACTACTGCCAGTTTCTTCTTAAAACAGTGGTACAAGAAGAAGTCAGCTGCATTCAAGAAAGCCACGATCTTTATGCATGACAATGCTCCATCACATGCAGCCAAGTATTCCACCATTTGGCTTTCCAGAAAAGGATTCAAAGATGACAGAATAGTGGCCTGGCCCAAATGAGAACTTGAGAAACCAACACACTAAACCACTGCAATGAACCTTTAAGTCCAAGTTATTTCCTTGTTAGAAACTCATACAGTATGTGAAAATTGTATCTGGTCTTCTAGGTAATTCTGTTCAACCCAGAGGTTCAGATTACCAGGGATAGGTAGTTTACACACACAATTGTTATGCTATTCATCCTAAAGGTTTCTCTAATAGATGTCTATCACGATACATTTTAAATTCCGGTCTCAAAGTAAGAGGCAGAGATGTTACACCATAGTTCAACCTGACCTCTCGAGAGCCTCAAACCTTTTTTTCCCACCGTACAGATATAATTTACCAGGTGCTTCTGGAAATGAGTCAGAAATAGCAGAGGTGAAAAGCTTTTATTAGCATTGGTTGACTTGACTACCAGTGCTCTGACCTCAATAACAGCTTGCTTGACTGCATCCATTAAATGATATCCCAACATGCGTAACAGTTTTGTATCTTTGTTCTTTTTCCTGCTAATCTCATTGTACATTATCTAGCTTGTTACACTGCTGCTTCATAAAAACAAATACATAGATATGAAATATTGACTGGATTTTACATATTTTATTCAATTACTGACCAATCAGAATCAAATGTTCTTTTTTTGACCAAATAAATAAACAATAAGTCATGAAGTACTATGATTTGAGTTAAAATTATTTTGTGACACAAAATTATATATCTAATGTAGATTGCCTGGGACTATTATTTTGTAGACATTATGCAAAAATGCTAAAAGCTTGACCAAGTATTCCAAAGATTCATGTAATCATTTATTATACTCTAAATTGTCTAATTATGGTAGCACAAGATCAAATTTTTGTGTTTTTCTTATGGGGCTAGTTTGCCATCCCACCAGTGTCACAGCTCAATAAAGCTTGGTTGGCAAGGTAATCGGAAATAATGCCTTGAAGATGCAGGAAGGGGAAGAAAAGAACCTGTTTGGTCACTTTGACCCTCTCAGCTGAGCACTCTGATGTGAGAAGTGTGAGAGAAAAAGACTTTGAATTAGATTTGGAGAACAGGAAAGTTTTGTCACCATTGGGCTGTTACTAGCACTATTCTGAAAGATTTGATTATTGTGTCTGTCAGCTATAGTGATTGCACTTTTTTGTGACGTGGGTGATAATCATACAGCCAAGGCTAAGCAACAGTCATATTTAACAGTCAAAACTTATGAAACATGATATAATTAGCAGTGTTTACCACAGCAATCACCACTATTGGCCACTGTCGTAAATATACCACTGTCGTAATTACAATGGCTAGTTATACACGTGCATTTTTTTAATTTCGTAAACGCGCCAAACTTTGATACTCCCAGAACAGTTTAGTGGGGAGCGGAGGCCGGGGGCTAGAGTGAGGAACGGCCGGAGGGCTAGAGTGAGCAGAGGTCGGCGGGCTTGAGAACAGTGAAAGCCGATCCAGTGATCCACAGCACAAAGTTGTTGTATTTCCTCAGCAACCAGCACGGATCAGCTCCAGGCATGACGAAGCGGATATCATCCTCTTTTGGAAGGCCAAACAAAGTAGTTTCGCTTTCACAACGAAACACACAGCCCCTTCACGACATGGCGGCGGCGGCAACAACAATACTACAGCGAGAATAAAAGTTACGCCTTTTTTCTTTGCGTGAACATTTGGGCAGCGTTATGCAAATCTTCCCACATCGTGATGTAGACATGTGGGGGCGTGTTAGAACGAGCCATTTTAGGTAGGCGTGGCTGACTCTTAAATCTTTATTAAGAATAACTCTTTGGATTTGAGACTTTAGTCTTTGAAACTTTACAGATATTATTTATGCACCAAGAGCTTGTAACACTCCAAAGAGAAAGGAAAAATTTAAATCGCATCATATGACCCCTTTAATAGAACACACTTTATTAGTCAAACATTAAAAAAAATTATATTGCTGAAATTACACTTTGAAAAAATAATTAAATTTGATTCCCCACAGCATTCGACACCTAGACTAAACGATATGCTTTAGTGGAAAATTATTTGGTGAGAAAATGAGTAGGCTAAATGATGCTTTGCTGCAAGGAAACGAGCTTCAAGAGAGCTTTTAATCGGCCTTCTGGAACCAAGCACACAAGTACAGGATGACCTCAAACAAAGATCATTCACAATATAAAACCAGCCTATATTCTTAGTTAGTTTTGTGGACTTTGCTGAGCATAGATGTCACAGACAGTTTTGGTTAAAATTGATGACACAGACATACAGTTTAGTAGGCTAGGCTACATAGCCTAATTTTCATATTCAGTCTGGAAACAAATGTCTAAATTCTCCATGTGTAACTTCTGCGTAGATAAATTAGAAGGACGTCTTTTCTCTCTCCAGTTGTGCTGAACACATTATGTGAAGCATGTTGGCTATCTTGAGCATGTTCGATATTATTAGGCTATAAGGAATTTTATTTCACAACGTCATCCATGACCACCAGTTCTCCATGATGATATTTTGGTCTTCATTGATCACACTCTTACATGAGACTCTATTTGATTTTATGTGACTTATAGCCAAAAGGTAAGAAATTCTCTTTTCACAACTGGTTTGATTCAATATAGACTTTTGCCCTGAACTCTAGTCTTTATTTTAAAAAGTCTTATAATAAGTAAATAACATGCAGCACACTTCAATGGCATGTTGTGAAGATAGGAAATACAGTTTAATTTCTACATCAAGGTTACTAAATATCATATGTTAAAATATGCATACTGTTATAAAATGTTGTAAATACAGATTCTAATTAATAAAGCAACTTGTCGTTTTTTTTTACTTAGGAATAAGTCGCAGGGACACTTTTGTACATCCTCTCACCACAAGGAAGAATACATAGAGAAGGTTATATGCCACAGATCACAACATCCAACCAAACAGAGAGGACGCATCTTGCCGGCCAGATTTGTGATTATGGAAACCAAAACTAACAGCAGAATGGACACTGTGAACACTTCTCTCGCTGATTCCACAGAGATGAGGACTGGAATAAGTAGTTTAATCGAAAAATTTACGGACGAGAGTTTAGGGCACGGCAGGGTCTTCGTGCGTAATTTTGGAGACGCGGGGTCTTTACGCAGCAGCGCGCCTGGATCAAGCAGCGACGGTCTGGATCAGCTCTCTTTTCTTGACTTGCCTCTCGGTACCAAAACGTATACTGACCAAATGGATGAATTTCTGAAAGTAGAAAGCGGACAGTGGAGCGCAAAAGTGCTTCTGCCCAAGGAGACAGATGTTTCGGAGAGTGCGTTAATCAAAGATGAGAATGAGCAGTCTCTCATTATGGAGCCACCCAATACTGACTGCGACCTAGGCTTAAACATCAGCGCCTTGGAAAACTGCTACGACCCAGCCGAAAAGAAACAGCAGTGTGACTTTATTGAGGACTCGTCAACTTTGCTCTCATCTCAAGCTGCCCAACAGGTGGTTGTGGACAGTTCCTCTAACTTTCAGTTTGACATGAATCAATCTACATTGGTTTTGCCACCTCCGAGAAGAGTATCGCCTTCTCTCGGTAGAGGTATGTTGAATTTCGATGGAGCGAGCGCATCTACCACGATGTCCAATACGGACATTTCCAAATGGGTTTCACCCGCGGACTCCCCGTTCTGGTTTCCAACCACTAATGAAGAGCTCGCTGGATACTCTTCACCAGATGGGTTCATCTCGCGCTCACAGACAGTCTACACGGCATTCCCAGGGTAAGAATATGTCATGTATGTTGTGCCTCATTAAGAATTAAATGTAAGCAAATTAAAGCTGAGTTGTCGGAATTTAAAGAAGTAGTATTAAAATTATGTGTGTAGTTTTAATTTAATTATTCAGAATAATAATTATTTTGGAAATGTCACCTTTACAAATTTGTATTTAAATGTCACTATATTTAAATAAATTAACTTTAATCATTTTATTGTGCATAATAGATCAAGTTCTCTGGAGTTTCACAATTTGAATTACTGAAATAAATGAACTTTTCCACGACGTTCTAATTTATTGAGATGCACCTGTATATATGCCCATTTTTACATTTATATATTACATTGGTGTAAGCCAGAACCCAATTCTTTCCAGGAGCAGGACTGAGCACATCTAGTTTAGCACTGAATAAGCTAACCATTAAAAAAAAAAGGAAAGCCAGAAAGTCACTTGGACACGTTTGGAACACAAAGAAATGTGTATGTCATTGCAAACAGTAGAGCATGGTGCTAGCAATGCCATGGTCATGGGTTCAATTCCCAGGAAAAGTAAGAACTGATAAACTGTACCTTGAATGCAATGTAAATTGCTTTGGATAAAAGTGTAAATTATTAAATGTAAAATATCAAAGTAACATCTGCAGGTTTAAAGCCATTTGGTCCAAATACACCATTGTTGTTCAGGATGTGTTTTGGTTATACCATCCATAGAATATTGTGTCTTGCTTACATTCAGGGTTCCATCTCAAAGACTGTGTGTTATATGTGGAGACGAGGCTTCGGGTTGCCACTATGGAGTTCTTACCTGTGGAAGCTGCAAGGTGTTTTTCAAGAGAGCTGTTGAAGGTGAGCAAGATTGGGCTAAAACTATCTTTAACTGTCAAAATATAATAATCTGTCTTTGTCATGGGGTATATTGATGACTCCATGAACTTTGCAGACTGCAGTTTTTCTCTCCTGCATTGGCCCTGTCCCAAATCGTACCCTAAACCCTCTTCCTCTGAGTCCACACTTTCGTGACGTAATGCCGCTTTGACTGTCGGGTAGAAGTCTGCTGCGGAGTTCGCCCCAGTGCGGGCTCAGCAGAAGTGCGCATCGAGGGCGCATAGGGGGCGCTCGTGAGCACCCTTTTGAACGCTAAAATGACGATTGGGGTTCCTCAGGGATCAGTTCTTGGACCCCTCCTCTCCTCCATACACCAGGGGTGCCCAAACTCGGTCCTGGAGGGCCGGTGTCCTGAAGAGTTTAGCTCCAACCCCAATTAAACACACCTGAACCAGCTAATCAAGCTCTTATAGGCATACTAGAAACTTGAAGGCAGGTGTGTTGAGGCAAGTTGGAGCTAAACTCTGCAGGACACCGGCCCCCCAGGACCGAGTTTGGGCACCCCTGCTCTAAGGTCTCGTGGACTTAACGGACATGCGCACGCGGCGGCCATTGTAAATCCGCAAGACCGAAAGTGCACATGAATGCCTTTTCCAAATACCCACACTTGCAGTCTTTGCACTTGACCACTTGACTACTTATATGACGTATTTCCTGTATTTGGTACAAGTGTTCAAGTGAGCATGAAGACCACAAGTGTGTGTACAACTTTTCCTTACCTGATGGGACACACTTATAGTGGTGTAAAAAACGCTACAATTTAATTAAGTGATAAAAAGCAGTTGCAAATGTTGTACAAAAATAAATATACTAATCTTTGCAGCAATAAAATGTGTAGCACTTTGTTTTACCACCAAATTATATGTAATATCTTATTATTATTAATATTTACCTTACATTGGAAAGGTTTCTGTGACCTCTCGCGCGATCTTGGCAAAAAGTCTCACAATTTATTTCCAGAACATGATGCATGATGGGATACACTAACCCTGTGTGTGGGTTTAGTGTGCGTTAAGGGCACTGCGCTTTGGTATTTTTAAGACCTGGGACGGTCTTGCACACTTACTTCCTGTTGCGCGCACGTGCTCTCAAGTGGCCAAGACCGCAAGTTTGGGTATTTGGACAAGGGGGAAGTGTTCCATTTGGGACAGGGCCATTGATGTATTTCGTAAACAGGAAACCTCCCAAATTTAAGACATATTTAAGGGCTAGCCAATAGGCTTCAGTTACCTCACAGCCATGAGCATGATTTGCTACTGGCTAGAAGATGATATTGGGGGCGGGGATCTCATTTTAAAGAGCATTTGATTGGACAAAAATTTGCATTTTCCTAGTAGACCAGTGGTTCTCAAACCTGTCCTGGAGTACCCCCAGCCCTGCACATTTTGTATGTCTCTCTCATCTATCACACCTGATTCAACTCATCAGCTCATTAGTGGAGACTGCAAGACTTGAAGTGGGTGTGTCAGATATAGGGAGACATACAATATGTGCAGTGCTGGGGGTACTTCATGGAGAGGTTTGAGAACCACTGTAGTAGACCAAGAATTATTATTATTATTTTTTGTAAATGTGCACACATGCTAAATGTTAGTATTTCCAATTTTATGGAACACACTAGCATATAGTAGATGGCCTGAAAGCAAACAAAAGATGTTAATGGTAAGCTACAAAACAGAAATTGTGGTTGCATGTTTTTAAAAATTTTTTTAAATATATTTTCAGTGTTTTGTAAAGTGTTGTGCACTCAGAAACCTTTATATCATGTTTCAATGTATGTGAGTCACGGTGTATACAGTGTCCCAGAAGACTGTTATTATCATTTGGACCAATGTTCATCGTGTTCTTTCTCTGACTTGTTATTCTTCTTATCACTGAGGACAGATATGTAAGAGCCACTGTCTGACCATGGCCATGTCACTATGCCCTGTCAGCCTTGCTGCAAACCAATTTACTCTTCTCTTTTTTTTCCCTCGTACTCTCCAAATCATTCTCCTTTAAAAATAACATGTTCCTTCAGTGACTTCCGGTGGAGAACTGGAATCAATTATGTGCATCTGTGTTGACAGATTTTTTTCTCACATTAGTTTAATAATTTTTCTTAAAGTGTTGAGATTTTTTTTGTCTCTTGTCTAGGTCACCATAACTACCTGTGTGCTGGACGGAATGACTGTATTGTTGATAAAATCAGGAGGAAAAACTGCCCTGCATGTCGTCTTAGAAAGTGCTACCAGGCAGGGATGATGCTTGGAGGTATCTTTTATGTGACTCATTTTTTGTACATATTAAGTTTTGTATTTATATATTAAATATATAATTTTTCAAGCTTCTTGGACTTAATGGACAGTCGTACTTTAAGATGTTGAATATTTTCCAAAGGCCAATCATACCAAGGTTCCATTTGTTAACATTAGTTATCTATAACAGTTAGCATAAATTAACAATGAAAAATAATTATAAGGCATGCATTAATCTTGGTTAATGTTAGTTCCAACATTTACTGATAAATTATTAAAATGAGAAGTATGTCAAAAAATTATTTAATGGACCTGAGCTAACCTAAATTACCAATGAACAGTTGGGTTTTATTAAAATGTACAAAGATAATGTTAAAGATTTCTAGTAACAATAATTAAAGGGACTTTATTGTAAAGTATTTTAAAGTAGTGTAAAGGGAATTAAAGTACATTTAAAGTCATTTATTCACCCTTGTGTTGTTCCAAACCCAACTGACTTTCTTCAGTGTAACACAAATGAAGATTTTTAACACAGTGTCTGAGCTTCTTCTTTCTATACAATGAAAGTGAATGGGGACTGGGGCTGTCAGTGATCAAAAAAGTTCCATAGAGTTGTTCAGATTACTCATGCACTAGTTTCAATGTCTTCCAAAGTCATACAGTAGTATTTGTGTGAGGAACAGACTGAAATCTTCTCAAATCACTTTGATGCTTGTTGAATGAGCACCAGTTCCCATTTGGTTTAATTGTATGCACACAGCAGCTTGGACATTCTGCTAAAGTTCTCCTTTTGTGTTTCACCAAAAAAAATAATAATAATTTGATCACTAGGATGTGTCAATGATATCTTTGGATAAACTACGTCTTAATCTGAAAATAAATATATTTATAAACCCTAAGCTTCTCACACAAACATATTTTCCACATTTAAAGAAATTGTGACCTTCAAGATCAAGCAACACTCTGGCTTCTGCCCTAAAGACTCACAACAATTGATTAATGTTATAATGTGCAGTAGCATATCAAATAAAAGTGACAAGATGATCAAGGCGGCCCCTCATTCCAGTACATTTGTGTGTTTCAGGCCGTAAAATGAAGCGGTTTGCGGGTTTGAAGGTCATGGGGTTGAATCCATCGCTGATGTTCCAGGGTCCGTTGTCCCTGCTGGCTGATGGTCAAACTGTGTCCTCCATGCCCTGCATGCCAGCGATCCGTGAGCTGCAGCTGTCCCTGCAGATGATCAGCATTCTGGAGAGCATTGAGCCACAGATGGTTTACTCTGGCTACGACAGCTCGCAACCAGAGCTCCCTCACCTTCTCCTCAACAGTCTCAACAGACTCTGCGAGAGGCAGCTGCTCTGTATTGTCAGATGGTCCAAGTCTCTTCCAGGTAACACCCTTACAATCAGCCTAATAAACATATCAGGTTACACTTTTAAAGGGGTCATATGACGTTGCTAAAAAAAGAACATTATTTGGTGTAATGAAATGTGTTTATGCGGTTTAAGGTTCAAAAAACACATTATTTTCCACATACTGTACATTATTGTTGCTCCTCTATGCCCCGCCTTTCTGAAACGAGTCGATTTTTACAAAGCTCATCAGTCTGAAAAGCGAGGTGTACGCTGATTGGCCAGCTATACAGTGCATTGTGATTGGCCGAATATCTCAAGCGTATGACGGAAATGTTACGCCCCTTACTATACTGTGATGCCGTGTCCCGGCTGTAGCGACGAGACAAAAACATTAAAACCCATTATAAACAAGGCATTTGTTACATCCACACATAATTACTGATTATAATGACTTATACTGTCTTTTTACACGTTATCATTTGTGATCGGAGAAATTACAAACAACAAGCGCTACCCTACACTGCTCAAAACTTGCATTTGAATCGTCAGTGGCAAATTCTGTTCTTGCAAAGTTGGAATTGCCCCACTCCGGGACACGGCATCACAGTATGTTAAGGGGCTTAACATTTCCGTCACACGCTTGAGGTATTCGGCCAATCACAACGCACTGGATAGCTGGCCAATCACAGCACACCTCGCTTTTCAGACCGATGAGCTTTGTAAAAATCAGCGCGTTTCAGAAAGGCGGGGCATAGAGGAGAAACAATAATGTACAGTATGTGGAAAATAATGTGTTTTTTGAACCTTAAACCGCATAAACACATTTCATTACACCAAATACACAAAATAATGTTCTTTATAGCGACATTAAAACCCCTTTAATGGAATCTAGAATTCTGGTTCTGTGAAGAGCCATTAACCGTGGAAACTTTCCATTACACAAAAGGTCCTTTATAATGGAAAAAAACGTTCTTCAGATTAATAAAATATTCTTTTAAGAACTGTTCACTGGTTATTTGTGGAACCCAAAATGGTTCTTCTATGGCATTGCTGCGAAAACCTCCTTTTGGAACCTTCCTTTTAAAGAGTCAGTTCAAAGGCTTTACAGTGCTAAAGATTTTTTTTGTACTTCTGTGTTTAACAGGTTTTCGCAATTTGCACATCAATGACCAGATGACGTTAATCCAGTATTCTTGGATGGGTTTAATGTTGTTCTCACTGGGTTGGAGAACCTTTCAGAATGTCACCACTGATTACTTGTACTTTGCGCCCGATCTCATCTTGAGCCAGTAAGTAACAGTAAAGACAACTGAATTAAAATATTTTAAAGAGTAAAGACCCCTATATACTTCAAGCTAAATTGGTAAACAAATTGGCATGACGTCTTTTCGAAACAAAATCAGGCCAAAACAAAGTTTTCTTAGGATTTCATAACAGCTTCCCGAAACAAAATTTATGGAAACACATTTAAACTACCATTGGTCTGTGGCAATTACATAATTGTAATTTCAACTGAAAGCAACACTGACACTGTTTTCTAATTTTTTACGGTAAATCTGCTTGCACTCAAACAATTGTATGCAATATGTAAGTGCTATAAATAAATGTGACCTGACTTGACTTGACTAGAGTACTGAATTGCAGAGCTGGTGCAAACATATTCAAGCGATCAGATGCTTTTTTAAATGCTGTTTTCTCACTGTTTCCATTTATTTGTTTATTGTGCTCTTAAGAGAATAGTTCACAGCACATATTTGCTCGCTAACAGTATACCGCTGCTCAGGTATATCAAACATCCAAGCAAAGAACGAAAAAGAACTTCACTGTGAGTAAATCAGGGGCTTTATGTCTCTTTACCGATTTTGTACTCTATTTCTGGAAAGTTCCTGGCAATTAGAATCCTAATAGCTACATTCAGACATGCAGACATGGATGCGTGTTAAGGGGCGTAACATTTCAGTCACACGCTTGAGGTATTATAGTTTTATATACTGTGCAGTAAACAACAGACATTTAGATATGCATATACTCAGTATTCTCATAGTGCTGTTTAAATTTTAGAGATCAGATGAGGAGATCTCCGATCTACGACTTGTGCTTGGCTATGCAGTTTGTTCCACAGGAATTTGCCAACTTGCAAGTGACCAAAGAAGAGTTTCTGTGCATGAAGGCTTTGATGCTCCTCAACACTGGTAATAAATCCTCTCTGACCCATACAACTCTTAGCGACTGACCCTCTACAGGTCAGACCGCTGTTCCAGAATGGCATATTAACAATCTGGTCAATTTTAAACCAATGGCCCCATGCCAGTCTGCATGGATTGACAGAGATACGTATTTGGCAAACTGCCAGGCCTTGAAAAGTCCAACTAAGTTTCAATTCCAAGCTAACATTTTTCAAATTAGAACAACAGTAATGCCAATGCAGCCTTCCAATTGATCTGACTACAACATTATTTTACTGATAGAACGTTTCAGTCGACAATATAAGTAACTGTGTAACTAAGTTAAAAAGTAATATCAAAGATGTGTTTAGATGGTAAACCTCATTCTGTAAAACTGGCAATGTAGGACGCTGTCAGTGAAGATATTTTTTACGGTTTACAGAGATATCTCATCAGTGATTTATAGAAGGAACATTTAATTTATCTGTAAAACTAATGCTGTGGTAAACTCTAACTTGACCTTTGGCAGTGGTGTATCGGTAATGATTTAACATGATGTATTTGTGACAGTTCCTCTGGAAGGCTTGAGGAGTCAAACACACTTTGATGAAATGAGACAGAACTACATCTGTGAGTTGACGAAAGCCATCCAGCTGAAGGAGAAAGGAATGGTGGCCAGCTCCCAGAGATTCTACCATCTGACCAAAATCATGGACGCCATGCACGAGGTACAGCACGAGTAAAAAAAAAATAAAATATATATATATATACAAAAGGGAGCTATAGACTAAACCTGGGTCGTTTTTATAGGAAATGTTTGAGAAAGGAAAAATAATTTGAAAAGGAAGCTGCTGAGCTTTTTCAAGAAATCCTGTTTTTCTACCTCAGTCCCAATGTAAAAGCATTGCAACACAATGAAACTTAAGGCCTGTTCACAACAAGAATGATAACTACACTCTAAAAAGAAGTGCTGGGGACCTATTAATACCACTTAAATTAATATATGGTTGTAAATTTACTGATTTAAGTAAACCTTTAAAAGTTGCAAACATTATGGTAATGTCAATCATTATATCATCTCAATATTGTTTGCAATTTAAGAAGACAATTATGACATTATATTTTTAAACGTTTAAATTTTTAAAAATGTATTTTTTTAAATTAAATATTTTAAATAGTGAAATTCCAGTTCCAAGCAAGCTTCGCATACTACTACATAAGTAGAATAAATATTTAAATTAAGTGTCATTTTATGTTTTAAGTAAGGACAAAGATATGTTAGACAAGTTAAAAGAGTTTCTGCTATGTTGAAGTTTTTGTGGTTACCATTTTACTGACAATTACATTTGTCTCATAAACTGCATTTTGACTAATACAGTTTACATTTATTTGGAGTAACTTAATTTTTTTTTTAAAGAATCAACTTAAATACATTGTATATATGATTAAGTTCCATGTAGTTTGTCGGTTGGACACAATTTCTTTTAAAGTTGTCATAACCCAAAAAATGTACGCAAACTTTGATGTATTTTTAAGCTAAAACAGTTGTTTTTAGAGCGTATAAACATAGCGATAACAAATAACTATATTAGCATCCACACCAATGCAGGACAATAATCTGTTTATTATGAGCACTTGATACAGATATGCTGTTTGCGCTTTAAATGCACAAGCTCTTTAATGTCAGGTGGATTCTGATTGGTTGTCCGTGTTCTTAATCGCACATGAGCTGGAAAAATTTGTGACAGAGTAATGCATTGCATAGGGCATTGTTAGAATCACTGTGTCAATATCATTATAATTGTGATGTGGACTTCCATATTCTCAGAATCAGAACGATTAATAAACCTTTATAGTTCCAGCTATCTTCCTTGGCGTGAACAACCCTTTAATCTGTTGTTTTAGAACACATTGTAATAAGCTGAGTGATGTCAATGTGAAAAAGACATCAAATGAACCATTTATCTCATGTATCAAATCTTTTGTATGAAATAGGTCACATCATTAATGAAGCGGCTTTATTCACGTCATCACTTGTTAGATATCAGAATGCACAGAGCATATGATAGGGGAGCCTGATGTGTGACATTGACTTTATCTTTGTGTAGATTGCAAAGAAGTTCAATCTCTACTGTCTGAGCACTTACATCCAGGCGGATGCCATGAGGGTGGAGTTTCCAGAGATGATGTCAGAGGTCATTGCGTCACAGCTGCCGAAAGTGCTGGCGGGAATGGTCAAACCCCTCATGTTTCACAACAAGTGATCCAGACAGGACGCTTGGGTCTGTGCTGATTTACATCTCAGATGAATGTGTACCACATCTAAATAACATAGACATGCATCTTTCCATATACAATCATCCCCTTATAATAGTCACAAGTTCTGATCTAATGTGGTAGTTGAAAATCCACAATTTTTCAATGTGGAGAACTAGAATCTGAAGACAACATGTGATCATGCTGTATTATTAAATCTGCTATTGCCTTTTACAAAACATTACACAGAAAAGCGGTCTTAAAATGTGTTAAAAATGTGATGTATGGATTTTTCAAAGCCTTTTTATTTTTCAAATGACTCCTTAAATATTACTAAAATGTTAACATATTAGACAATAATTTATGGTTAAATTATAAACTTTAAAAAAAAAAAAACTATTTTTCTTGTGTCTGAGTGTGATGAAAAGGAAATGCTTATCTGTCTCACTCCGATAAGTGTCAAGCGGACAGTTTCCATGGTCAGATTTTACAAACGCGCAGTGCCAGGCACCTTTGATTGTACTTACATTTACACAGTATCTGCTCACATCAAATGAAAAATACATAATTATGAAGTATCTAATAAAAAAAAAAAACACGGATTGCATACAACAACAATGTTTGAAAGACAAAGAGCTCATTGGCTCAGTGTTCAACTGTATAATTAATGGATCACTGTATAATACGATCCAGTCTGATGCTTATTTTTAAAGCAGAATATTAAATGTTTTATCAGAAGGCAAGAGCATCAATTTTGAGAAAAAAAATTAATAATTTTTTTTGGATCATCTGACATTTTCTCCGTGACCTTGATGGTTTAGTAAGCTGAAGGGAGTATCAGACAAACATCAGCAGTTAAGGGCACGGAACATTCTCATGTATTTAATTGGGAAAGAACACTGGGATCTTGGCAATCGCCTCCTTTCCAAATACATCTGATGCAGTTTATCCTCAGATCTCCGCCGGAACGAAGTGACTGATGTCTGAGATTTATTTCTGATGATTTGGCTTTTCTTAAATAGAAGACAAGAAGTGGATCTCATTTTATAAACAAATTTATTGGCAGAACAAAAATGAATTAAGAAGAAAAATATGAGTTACAAAATAATTATCCATTTATAAACTTCTATTCTCATATTCATAATATTTAATTATGGAGACAATAAGACGTACCATATTGGTGTTGTTGACACTGACAGTTGGCGTCATCTTAAACTTCAGAAGGAATAATGTGACCTGAACATCATGTACAATGAAGCTGCTACAGCTAGACTTGATTAGCATTTGTAAAGACTGAATTTTACTTGACATTCTGCAGTGACCTGGATGCAAAACTGAGACATGATCCATTGCTATCTCATTCTCTAAACCAGAGATTTTCAAACAGGATTAGAATATTAGACCTTTAAAATATAAATAACTGGAACACTCAGTTGCGTTCCACTGATGTTATTGAATAAGCAGTGTTCCGGGGGTGCTAATATTTCAGCACAAAACTGGAACGTTTCACTGTCCACCAAACATTTGTGCTTAAATGGCTGATTCCAGCAGTCCATGTAGAATTCTATTTGTCAATAACCTACAAAACACATTTTATTAACAGCATAATGTGATGAATATGAATATTATAACTGAAAATATGTAAATATATATATTGTTTGTCCCTTTAATGTCAGCAGCACTCAAGCTGCATAACTAAACCTGATGATCATGTTCTCCAGCATGATTTAAAGATGTTCCTAAGAGCATATTGAGCTTCAGTGTTAAGCTGGAAATCTGACCATGTGGTAAATGTCACAATTTACTTGAAAACCTAATCTTAATTGATTAGTCACCTAGACATACTGCAGTAATTCATTTTCGTATAGTTTCTCTGTTTAAAATGTTCAGAATCCAAACAATGTGGTTTCAGACTTTTGAACATTAATGACAGTAAAAGTAAGTACATTCATGATGAAATAAACCACGCACATCAGAGTTTGGGTACTGCTGAATTGACAGTGATTCACAGCTCAAATAGTTACTGCTGAGGTTTAACATTATGCTCCTTCATTTCAAGGCAGTAAGCATTGAGCTAAAATAAAAGAAAGCCTGTCTAAGCTGATCTTTCTTAACAGAATTACAGTATTCCACCACATAGTAGACCTAAAAACAGCATTTTGTGCAGTCCATCACACCACGTGGTCTCAGTGTATGTGAATTTGTGTATCTAGACTCAAGCAGCACATGATGTCAATTTCAACATTTCTGCCTCAGCTTTGGAACCCATTTGTCTAGAATTACAGCTGCTTTTTAGACATTAATCACCCTTGTGCTGCATCATTGAGGTTTGTGTACCGTCCATTATCTCTTAAGGTTTAATGTCATATTAATGGCACAGTCCACTTGCATAGCCGTCAACGATTGATATATATTTAAAGCCCTTGGTCTAAAGTTGATGTTGCCATGGATACCCATGGCAAATGAGGGGTCCTGGTTGAACGATTGTCAGAGGAACACCACATAATTTTCAGGAACGAGGCCTGTTTTGCCCTCAAATGTTGCCTGGAGCCAGCCCGGTTCCACTGAAGGATACACTACACAGAGGAAAATGAGAAAGTTTAGTGGGGAAGATTGATAGGGAAAATCTATAGTATCATTACTCATACTTAGGGGCACAACAATGGATATGTGGCCTAAGACCATTTTTGAAAGTGTTTTGGGACAGATGACTGAACATCATTGGATCAATACAGCGTATGTTTGTTGATCTTGTACATGCCTTGTATATTTAGCTAAATTAAATTAGCGTAATTATTCTATATTAAATTGAATGTTTGCCAATTTGATGTTACCAATAATGTCTTAATTTTAGAAGCATTAATACAACTGTTAGAAATTACACATAAATCAGTAATGTTCCAGCAAATTCCAGAAAAAGATTGTTTCTAAATCATTTCCGTCGATTACTGACTATATATATGAGCAATATCACACGAGTAGCAGTGTGATATGGCTATATATCAGCACGGCTGTTGTCACGAAGCCATAGGATGGTGTGTGAGTGTGTGTGGGTGATTATTATTTTAGTTACATTATTCTGTAACCAAGTGACTTTATGAGTGAGTCAGCAGTGAAGACTTTTATTTTGAAAGAGACTGGTTGTAAACAAGGAAGTTATTTGTAAGATGCAGCCAACAAATGCACTGAGCAGCGCTGTCATCGGAAATCACCCTTAACAGATAAAAAGGATAGCACCACAAAGATATCGCTTTCCTCAGCAAACATTCAAACTATTGTTTTATTGTGAATATGAGATTGAACTGAAGAATGAATGCTGTATCAGATGCAGGTAATCACACTCATAATCATATAATACAGTGAGCTTTTAATACAGTGATACAATAAGCTTTTAATGAAGCAACTCAATGTTCCTTCGTTACTAGTTCTAAAGTGATGTTTTCAAATTAGTAGAACTTAGTAGGACTTGGGATTGGGCTCAGCTGTTAAATGGTCAAACTGAGATTTGAATCCATGGTGGAAGGAAATAGTTGCACTAGTTGTTTCTTTTTTATTTACACACTTGTGCCATCAAAATGTTGTATAAACACAATATCACATAAGTAGCCGTGCAAATATAAAAGTGTTAAGCTTTCCTTCTCTTGTGCCTATGGCCGAATCACAGCCATATCGCACTGCTACAAGTGTGATATTGCTCATATATATGGAGAGAGAGAGAGAGAAAGAAAACTTAACACTTTTATATTTATTTAAATTAATTATTCAATTAATATAAATTAATAAATTATAAAAAAATTATAATGTTTGCTGATTTGATTTTACCAGTGTAATGTTGTCATACATTAGCTTAAATAGCAATAATGTCTTAATCTTGGAAGCGTTAATAAAACTTAATTTAACTTTATTTAAAAGTATTTTTAATGGCACAAACAACATAGCCAAAAATACAATGGCATTGTTTCAATGGGGTCAGTAAAGTTGTAGGCAAGACAACCAAATTGGCCTTATTGTTCAGCCCACAAACCTTAAGCATTAAATATGGCATTTACCTGTATGTCGTCCCACATGTTAAGTACTTGAATGTTACCTCAAATCATGTGGCATATTGAGGTGTGCCATTATAATAATAACAATAATAATAATAATAAAGTTTATTTTATATAGCGCCTTTCTGCAAACTCCGATTTAGTGAGTGAAGAAATGTGAGGTAGGAAGGAGAGAGAGGAGTAAAAGATTACACCCAGGTTTTTAATGGTGGTGGAAGGTTGAACCAAGATCCCAGCAATGTTAACATAGTCAGCACAGAAAGGAGCAACATATTTTGGTGAACTGACAAGTAGTAGATCTGTTTTTATCAGTGTTGAGTTTGAGAAAGTTACTGGTCATCCAAGCATTTATATCATTAATACAAGCTGATATGGAGGTGGTAGGAAAGGGAGAGTTGTGTTGAGAACTGATATAGAGCTGGGTGTCGTCTGCATAGCAGTGGAAGTTGATGCCGTGATGATGGATAATGTTACCTAAAGGGAGCATATAGATGATGAAGAGTAAAGGCCCAAGAACAGAACCCTGAGGAACACCGTGAGAGACAGGAGCAGTAGAGGACTTAGCCTGGCGGACAGCAATGTAATGCTGACGGTCAGACAGGTAAGTGAACCAAGGTAGGGCAGTTCCAGAAATACCAAGAACAGAGAGTCGTGAGATGAGAATACTGTGAGAGATAGTGTCAAAAGCAGAGGAAAGATCTAATAGAATTAAAATGCTAATGGAGCCTGAGTCAGTGGCCATAAGGAGGTCATTGACAACCTTAAGAAGTGCTGTCTCAGTGCTGTTAAGAGTGTGAAAACCGGACTGGAAACATTCATAAAGGTTATGAGATGACAAATATGATTGAAGTTGAGCAACAACAACTTTTTCAAGTAGCTTTGAAAGAAGAAGATGATTTGAAATTGGTCTGTAATTGGCCATATCAGAAGGGTCAAGGCCGGGTTTCTTTAAGACTGGTGTGACAGCTGCAGTTTTTAATTCAAGAAGAACAGCACCAGTGCTGAGAAGTTAAGAAATGAGAAAGTGAAATAGGCCGAGAAATAACAGGTGCAGAGATTTTGAGTAGAGTAGTAGGAGCAGGATCAAGATGACAGAAAAATGGATTTGATTTTTTGAGTAGCTCAGAGATATAGGCAGGAGTTGGAGGGTCAAAATCAGTCAAAGTACCAGCTGCAAAATCTGAGGGGAAGTCATGTGAGTGGATAGGGTAGTACATTGTTGGAAAGAGATTATATATGCAATTTATTTTATTTTGGAAGAAGTGTAAGAATGACTCACAGAGGTCTACTGAGTTACTCATGACAGGTGAAGGAGGGTTGGTGAGTTTGTTGACTACAGAAAACAGTGTTTTAGGACGGGAGGATGCATTGGTAATGAGGGCAGAATAGTAACTGGAGCGTGCAGTATTTAAAGCAGATTTATATTGCTGAAAGTGGTCCTTGTAAGCAACAAGACGCACATTCAAACCAGTTTTCCTGTAAAGGCGTTGAAGGCGACAACCAGTAGTTTTCATTATTTTTCTAAGTCGTGTGATCAGACGTATGATTTTGATAAGTTGACCATTTAACCTCATCTCAGACAAACACAGCATGTAGTCCTAAATAAACTTGAAACACTGGAGCCATTATGTTTAAAGTGATTTGTTTGGCCATTATTTTCACAAAACAATAGTAACCTAGGAAAGGGGGGTATTCTGATTCTGATCAGTGAACCGCATATGCAGAGTTTTAATTAATGGCGGATCAAGTCAGGTCAGTTTGCTCTAATATGAGTCAGATGAGTCCTCTGCACAATCTAACTTTGCTGCAGCATGGAACAAACTGCTAGTTCGTCTGGTCAGAGGAAAACTGGCCCCCTGACTGAACCTGGTTTCTCCCAAGGTTTTTTTTCTCCATTCTGTCACCGATGGAGTTTTGGTTCCTTGCCGCTGTCGCCTCTGGCTTGCTTAGTTGGGGACACATAATTTCCAGCGATATCGTCGACTTGATTGCACAGAAACTATTGTCCATTTGCATTATTGACACACTATTTTCCTATTTGATCATTGTAAAACTGCTTTGACACAATCTCTATTGTTAAAAGCGCTATATAAATAAAGGTGACTTGACTTGATAAATGACCACCATAAAGCTTTCAAAGGACCTCACAAATTACTTACCCTGTAATGACGCATTTCAACGTACTCTGAACTATCAACGCCTCTGTTTAGACTGTAAAGCATTATGCAGATGAGATTGGAAAATAAAGAGGTTTTAAATCGGTTTTTATAAGCAGAACTCTCAAAAGTCAACATAGTGAGAAGGTTGATGGGTAAGAGGAGGTTTATGTTGTGCTAAGTGTTTGCTGAGCTTTAGAGAGGGGAAGACGCTGCCTTCACCAGGTTACTGTGACCTGTTTCAATGCCCTGGTGCCCAGCCAAGTTTGTTCCTTGTGGAAAATACATTCAGCTATAAAATCCCAGTCCTGACATGTACGAAGAACAACAACAGATGGTCGTTCCACAGAGCAGACACGGGAATGCATTATTTTCTATGAATATTAATGCCCTGGTATGCAGCAATGTGCATCAGTCCAGTCATAGTTCATTCTCTTTTTGAGATTTGTAACCGTCACTGCAAGTCAGTCACAAAAGACGTACATATTTTAACTTCCTTCAAAACACATTCCCAAAACAGCAATACGCAGATTTGGTATCATATTCATGGCCAGAATTGCTCCATGTTTCTTAGTATATATTGCAGCCACAGTTCATTCAAAGGTCACTTATAGATAGATAGATAGATAGACTCACCGTTGGAGAAGTGGGCCCCCTGTGGGAAGCTCAGCTCATTGCTGTGTTCTGCTTCACATGAATATATGGCTTTGGCATCTCTGCGGATTAAAATCAGAAATGATTTACCGATGTGCTCATACACTGTTTTAAAAGAGATATTTGTTGGTTTTATTTTTTATGACGTTTGCCATTAAATATATGTGAAACAGTGATGTTTTTATGGGCCCTGTCCATTGGTACCTTCCCAAGGGAGGAGGTTTTACAGCTGATGGGTTCTCAAAAAGCAGCGCTCTGGCAGCCACCCTGGAATATACAACCATGCCAAATGCTAGGATGATTGTCAACTTCAAGATCTGACGTCACAAGAATTAGGCTGAATAAACAAACTTTTTTCAGCTAAAGCAGGTAGCAACAATTTGACCCTTACATTTACAGTAAAAAACATTGCTGTGAGCTGGTAAATTTACAACAAGGATATATAATATGCATAGTATACAGATGTGAGCATCACCTCTGTAGCAGTGATTCATGTGCACTTTATAACTATTAAAGTAACATACAAATTCACAGGCCAAACATTTTTCAAATTAACATGTTGCTAACACTTGTGGCTGTACATCTTATATAAGCAAATAAAAGGGTTTTTGAATTGAGTACTCTTAAGTGAGCTGTGATGTTTCTTTTGTTCTCTGTCATGACAAGTAAAATGATATATCCTTCCCTGGAGAGAGTGTCTAAAAACCAGCGCTAGGTCACATCAACCCTTTCAGCAGCATAATTAAAACTCCTGCCAATAAAGAACAACTGACATCAATCTCCATTCAGCAGCTTCCTCTCCAAGCCAGCAACTGCACTACAAAATACTGCACTGTAAAATAATGCACGATGTTGCCTCACTTTGCTCACTGAATAATGTTTTTACATTCCTCATGATGTAGTGTTTTAAAAGCTGACAATAATTTGAATGCACATCTTACATGATCAGTTCTATTATTTCTGGAAAAATAAATCAACTGCACTGAGATCAAAATAAAATAAATACTTACAGTATATATATTTATACATATGTATATGTATTTTTTTCAAACTTTTGCCTGCCAAATCAATTTCCTCAAAAGTGTATTCCTCAAAAGTGTTCCATTTGTTAACCTTGGTTAACTAACAATGCAAAATTATTCAATTAAATTATTATTATTACTGTTACTATTATTTAATGGACCTGATTATTTTTTTATGAACAGTTTTTTTTATTATTAGATAATATTAACTACGATGAATAAATACTGTAAAAAAAATGTACTGCTCATTGTGAGTTCATGTTAACAGCGAGATAATGTTAATTGCAAGATAAACTTGCAATTCTGAATTTTTTTCTTTGAATTGTAAGTTTATCTTGAATCAGTAAATTTATCTCACAGTTGACTTTTTTCTCAAATTAAGAAATTGTAAGAAAATAGTATTTTTTCCCTCAGAATTGGACTTTATGAGAAAAGAAGTCAGAATTGCAAGATATAAATGTGCAATTACGAGAAAAAAACTCAGAATTTCGAGTTCATATCACGCATTTCTGAGACAAAAACTCTTCTGATTTTATCACTCGCAATTGTGAGTTTATATCATGCAATTCGGTGGAAAAAAGTCTTAATTTTTTTTATTCAGTGGCAGAAACTGGCTTCCATAATATATATAGCTAGTACATACAGAATGCAAAAGAATAGATTTTTAAGAACTTGACATGTTTTAAAATGAAGTAAGTTAAATTTAAGTTTTCATCATCTTCATCCTCAAATGTTGACTGGGATCTGTCATTGAACCATGAACTCTTGGGTAGACGTGGTCCCTCAGAATTGGACTTTATGAGAAAAGAAGTCAGAATTGCAAGATATAAATGTGCAATTACGAGAAAAAAACTCAGAATTTCGAGTTCATATCACGCATTTCTGAGACAAAAACTCTTCTGATTTTATCACTCGCAATTGTGAGTTTATATCATGCAATTCGGTGGAAAAAAGTCTTAATTTTTTTTATTCAGTGGCAGAAACTGGCTTCCATAATATATATAGCTAGTACATACAGAATGCAAAAGAATAGATTTTTAAGAACTTGACATGTTTTAAAATGAAGTTTTTTTTCATCATCTTCATCCTCAAATGTTGACTGGGATCTGTCATTGAACCATGAACTCTTGGGTAGACGTGGTCACAGGGTAGACAGGGTCTCCAAACATATCAAGTTTTTTTCTAACTTCTAACAAACTGGATGACTTCTCACAAATCTGAGAATGAATACTAGAGGAACAGACAGAGCTGGGTTTTCATCAAATGTCAGCTTTAGCATCAGTGGGTTGGATACTGATTAGAGAGATTCACTTACACTGATCCTGGTCTCTGATAGCCGTTGGTAGAGCTGTTGTTGTCCAGCTTTCGGCGCAGGATAGTTTTAGGTGGCAGATCATGGCAGGCTGTGGATCTGATGCCGTCTTTATGCACCACACATGCTAGATTCTGTAAAGACCCCACACAGCTCTTACGACCTCCAGAGAGCCCAAAACAAAATAACAAAATAATTAAATTGGTTTCTTTTTGTGTAGATTTGTGTAGAGGTTTTAAACCAACATTAAAATATACAATAAAATAATAGAAAAAAATTAAGTAAATTTTAATACAGTTTTGTAATGGAAAAAATAGGACATACACTACTGGTCAAAATTTGGAATATATATGTGACCATGGACCACATAACCAGTCATAAGGGTTTGTTAAGATAGGACAATTTTTGGCCGAGAAATTATTATTATTTTTTTTAAAGTTGTCCAAATTAAGGCCTTAGCAACACATATTACTAATAAAAAAAAAGTTATGATATATTTACGGTAGGAAATTTATAAAATATCTTCATGGAACATGATCTTTACTTAATATTCTAATGATTTTTGGCATAAAAGAAAAATCGATCATTTTGACCCATACAATGTATTTTATGCTATTGCTACAAATATACCCCAGCGACTTAAGACTGGTTTTGTGCTCCAGGGTCACATATACAAATATATATATACTTCAAAGGAAGTGTCTCATGCTCAGCAAGGCTGCATTTATTTTGACCATAAAATGCATTATAAAAATAATACTGCAAAAGGTTTATACTTTTAAACATAAAAGTACAAAAAACTTCAACTTAAAACGTTTAACCACTAATGCAAGTTATTGGCCCCTACCTTCTGTGATGTGTAAAGATGGGGCACTTGAGCGGTTAAGCTGTGCTAATTTGATTCCTACTTCAGAGTGAGGAGCCTTTGTGGGTGCTGGTGAAGATCTGGCAGCTGCTGAGCCTGAGTTCTTCCTACAGGAGTCGTCCCAATCCACACGGCCCGTGTCCTCTCTGGAGCTGGAGTCTGGACTGCTGGTGCAGGTGGGGCCCTGGGGCTCGCTGGAGGACAGGGAGGAAGGGGTCCGCCGCAGGCCGGGGAAAGGGGGCTTGTCTTTGGGCTTTGGAGAGGAGCAGGTTTTGGAGGAGCTGTTCTGCTCTGAGGAGTGGGAGGAGAGGGAGTCCATGCTGCCGATTGGAGTGCTGCCTGAACTGCTGCTGAACGTGTCACCTGCAGGGGCAGTACGGACATGTGCTGTGAAGACACATAACACCTGAAAACAGTCTTCAATTCATTACATTTTTTACATTAATTATGTAAAATGTACTGGTTTCTAACATAAATCTAAAACCCAGAGGATGTACTCTCAGCAGTGACTGTGAAATGTGAGGATGACTGGTCGTGTGAGACTCACTGTCTGCATCTGCCAGGCACATTGAGGGTGTGTAGAGGCTCTTGGGTTTGCGTGGTCCAGACGAGAGGCAGATGGCTCTGCTCCTGCGAGACCCCGGACGAGACTGAGGCTGCGACAGGGGAACATTAGGGTCTGGCGCCTGATGAAATATCTGTGAAGACAAAAATAAAATAATAATACTAATAATACATTTATACCGCATGGATGCATTAAGTTGATTAAAAGTGAGAGTAAAGTCTTTTACATTGTTACAAAAGTTTTCTATTTCCAATAAATGCTGCTCTTTTGACCTTTGCATTCATCAAAGAATCCTGGAAGAAAACATGTATCACAGTTTTCACAAAAATAACAATTTTCAACGTTGATAATACTAAGAAATGTTTCTTGAGCAGCAAATCATCATATTAGAATGGTTTTTGAAGATCATGTGACACTGAAGACTGGCGTAATGACGCTGAAAATTCAGCTTTACCTTCACAGGAATAAATACAATTTTAAAATATATTAGAAAACAATTATTTTTAAATTGTAATAATATTTCACAATATGACCTTTTTTTCCTGTGTTTTTGATCAAATAAATCTTACCAACCCCAAAACTTCTGAACGGTAGTCAATATAGACATATACAGATACAGTATGAATGTATCATTTCTAACAGGAGTATGTTGTGTATTATCTTTGCTTTCACTTGCCTTCTCAAAATTTTCAATGAGAATTTCTACCACGATGTTTTGGAATTTGATGTTCATCATGGCGGCAACAGTTTCCTCCTGTGAGCGCATAAGCGTAGGGCCAAAGATCACTCCCAGATTGGACACGGTCATCATGTTACTCTCACTGTGAGTGGACACACTGCAGGGACACATGCCAGTCAAACTCTCAAACCAATATCACACTTCAAATAATACTTAATTACCCCACAAAACTAACTGATACCAAGGTAAACTTACATGCAGGACCAGACCAGACTATGGTGCTTAATGCAATCTACTGCTATTTAGTGGGCAATGCTTTTTACCATTAAAATTTTAGGTGGTGAAGAACATTGATCAAGTACGCCTCGATCATGGTTAAGCTAGTTCAAGTCTTGTGAAGATGCCAACACTCTAAATAAATCTACAACATATTACTTGAGACTAAGAAGAAAGTGAGCTAAGGGAGAGAAGAGTTTTAATTTTTGAGTAAAGTTTTCCTTTCGACAGTAAAAAATGAATATAAATCTACATGTTCAATCATACTTGAGTAGATGTTCGATTAATATCTCCAGCATCTCTTTGTTTTTGTCAGGTAGTTTATGCACCAGTGTGTGAACTGCACACACTCTGTAGTTCTGATCATCAGATTCTGAAAGAAAACAGACCAAATATATCAACACACACCATCAGCACAAACTCAACACAAACAGGGGCCCCTGGCAGGAGTGTACGCACAGAGACACTTTTTAAAAAATGAATGAAGGCATCTCTGGATACATTAATAATGCTTTCAACCCTGAAAAAAAAACAAAAAACACACAAAACAAAACATGAAAAAAAAAAAAATCTAATCTAATCTAAATAAAATAATAACTGAAAAACAACACGGGGGGTGAACACAAACAGTTTCGGTGCGAATGGCCGCTTATTCACATGACTCAGCACAGCAGTAGCTTAATTTTTTAAGTTAACTTTCAAAATGTTTTTCCAGATGTAATTCCCAGATATGGGTGTCAAGTTATAAAATATTTTTAGTTCAAGTTTCACTGAACTGAATAGTTTTAGTTCAAGCGAAGCAGGAGTGCATTCTACTGTAATTAGCATGAAATAAACATGAATGAACATCTGAGGGCATGTTGAAAGATACACTACAACTTATGTAGTGTCTCATGTAATCACTTTGTGAGTGTTTCAGCCGCGGAACAGCAGCTTGAAAACATTGTCGCATAACCTCAGAAAATCCATTCAGTGTCCATAAACTAGAAAAATGTACACTAGAGAGGATAATTTTGCAAAAAATTACATTTATTATATTTCTACTCACATAATTACTCGAAGTTAATATAACAATATTATAAAATGGTCTAATATGAACTTGTATACTAATCAATTGTTACTTTTAACCTTAACAATAGGGTTCCCTGTATTGTTTAGTATAGAGAAATTGAGAAAAAATAACATGTACTTAATCGCAAGCTTGTTAATTATTCCTAAATAGTTCTCACTGCAGGATGAACTCAAAAGTAAGTTGAAGTTTTAGGTTTCCTGAACAACAATTCACTGTATAAGTTAATGTTAGATCTTTTGCTCCAACCGCTGGTTAATCAGATGATAGAAATAAGAGAAACAAGTTCCAATTGACTAACATTTGAAGTTACGGTAGGAATGTATAGCTAATGTGGGGTAATGTTAAGTAATCAGCAATCGTAGGATTTATTCATGCTTTTTTATGCCAGGTTGGAGTTATACACTGATTTTCATTTTTCTGGCCACCCCATGTATAAAACTTTAGCTCCGCCACTGTCTACACTACACTGTGAAATAAATCTCTTACTTAGATCATACGTACATTTGCACTTTGTTGTCAGTGAGCGTGCGCACTGAACAAAACTTCGGAGTTTCAGCGACGTCTAATCAGAATGCCTCTGATTGGCCATTGCATTCATAACATCAGCAGATCTAAATTTAATGCCTTAATCTACACTTTTTATTTCATTTTCACTTTATTCCCGACAGCCGTAATAGTCCAGATGATATGTGCAAAATTTGAGGTGATATGTTCACTTTTTCATAAAAGCATGAAACTTGGTACACTTGTACAGTTTGGGGCCCTGAACATTTTCAGAGATGGAGCCATCGCAAAAACACCTCGTGGTTGCCATGGCAGCCATTTTACTTTCCGCCATGACCAAACTATGTATTTTGTGTCATATCTTCGGCATCAAACATGATAATACAGAAAAGGTGATGTCTACCCATATATTTTAATGGTCAAGGATTACAATGATACCATATGCAACAACATAAACGGTTTAGGTGAATAGTTAATGGTGAAATCAGTGACGTGAGAAGGAAATCACAGTATCTGAGTAGTACAGTATCACAGCACCTATAATAGTCCATATGGCTATTTATTTTCTTTTTCTTTGATAATTGACTACATTTTTGTTCAGTAATACAATATTGTTTTCAAGAATACAATCATATATTTCAGAGATATATAAAAAAATCCTCTCAGGTAAGTATATTAATACTTGTCTCTCAGGCAGAGTCAGGTAGGTGGTAGCGTGTAAGTGTTTGCTTAATACCTTGTTTCTGTTTCTGTTGTTTAGGTTTTTATTTGCTGTTAAGAAGGCTATTTCATTTACTATTTCTATTTTACTTCTTTTGTTATAATTTGTATTTTGATTGCACATATTTGTAATTAGAATAAAAGCCGTCGGCTAAGAAGAAGCTTTTGATATTTGTATTGCTTGCTTACTGCACGTAAGTGGCAAACTGTCCCACAGTAGTTTTGATTTGAGCCATTCGCATGCTATAGGCTTTTGGTGTGCTAACTGTTAAGGCATCCACAGCTGTATTCACTCAAGAGTTGATAAGCTGTGCATTTATTTGTAATCTGTGCACAGACGTGGAATACCTGTGACTCTACTTGTGTGACTCCACCGGGCAAGGACACAGACACGGCACTTAAGTATCTTTATTTTTCTTTCCGCACACACTCTACTTACAACTTTTTCCCACATCTATCATTTTTCCAATACATTCCTGTTTTTTCTCAACAATGCTCTAACATCAAACACAGACAGCAATGCCATCTTGCTAACCTTCGTCCTAGCTACACCTCTTCTACTGCACCCCAAACCAAACTCAGTTCAGCAGAGACAGAATGGCACAAATCAAAAGATCCATCTGACCTGAGTATATATCAGTCTTTGTTTTCATCTTTCTCTGTTAAAGTCCATGCTGCTAAATCTTTGTATTTCCACAACAAGATCAACAGCGCTTCAGACACATGTAATCTCTTCAAAACATTAAATTCCCTCCTCTGTCCCCCTCCACCACCTATTTAACAGCTCATGATTTTGCTGCATTCTTCACAGACAAAACTAAAACCATCAGCAGACAGTTCTTAGCTCCACACACACAGGAACTCAATAGTTAATGGTGAAATCAGTGACGTGAGAAGGAAATCACAGTATCTGAGTAGTACAGTATCACAGCACCTATAATAGTCCATATGGCTATTTATTTTCTTTTTCTTTGATAATTGACTACATTTTTGTTCAGTAATACAATATTGTTTTCAAGAATACAATCATATATTTCAGAGATATATAAAAAAATCCTCTCAGGTAAGTATATTAATACTTGTCTCTCAGGCAGAGTCAGGTAGGTGGTAGCGTGTAAGTGTTTGCTTAATACCTTGTTTCTGTTTCTGTTGTTTAGGTTTTTATTTGCTGTTAAGAAGGCTATTTCATTTACTATTTCTATTTTACTTCTTTTGTTATAATTTGTATTTTGATTGCACATATTTGTAATTAGAATAAAAGCCGTCGGCTAAGAAGAAGCTTTTGATATTTGTATTGCTTGCTTACTGCACGTAAGTGGCAAACTGTCCCACAGTAGTTTTGATTTGAGCCATTCGCATGCTATAGGCTTTTGGTGTGCTAACTGTTAAGGCATCCACAGCTGTATTCACTCAAGAGTTGATAAGCTGTGCATTTATTTGTAATCTGTGCACAGACGTGGAATACCTGTGACTCTACTTGTGTGACTCCACCGGGCAAGGACACAGACACGGCACTTAAGTATCTTTATTTTTCTTTCCGCACACACTCTACTTACAACTTTTTCCCACATCTATCATTTTTCCAATACATTCCTGTTTTTTCTCAACAATGCTCTAACATCAAACACAGACAGCAATGCCATCTTGCTAACCTTCGTCCTAGCTACACCTCTTCTACTGCACCCCAAACCAAACTCAGTTCAGCAGAGACAGAATGGCACAAATCAAAAGATCCATCTGACCTGAGTATATATCAGTCTTTGTTTTCATCTTTCTCTGTTAAAGTCCATGCTGCTAAATCTTTGTATTTCCACAACAAGATCAACAGCGCTTCAGACACATGTAATCTCTTCAAAACATTAAATTCCCTCCTCTGTCCCCCTCCACCACCTATTTAACAGCTCATGATTTTGCTGCATTCTTCACAGACAAAACTAAAACCATCAGCAGACAGTTCTTAGCTCCACACACACAGGAACTCAAACCAACCACATCCACTGCTAAAACTCCCCTCTCCTCCTTCTGTCGCCTCACTGAGGCAGAAGTATCTAAATTTCTCTTTGTCAGCCATCCTACAACAAGCCCTCTAGATCCAATCCCCTCACACCTTCTCCAAGCTATCTCTTCTACACTTCTACCAGCACTCACACATATCATCAACACATCTCTTTTCACAGGTATTTTTTCCCCACCGCATACAAGCAGGCTCGGGTAACCCTACTGCTAAAAAAAAAATACATTAAACACTTCACTTGTAGATAGCTACAGACCTGTCTCTCTTCTTCCATTCATATCAAGAACACTTGAATGAGTTGTTTTCAACCAGGCATCATTATTTTTTTCACACCATAACCAGCTGGACATTAACCAATCAGGTTTCAGAAGCAGCCATTCAACTGGGAATGTGTTACTGTCGGCCACTGAAGCCCTGCGGATTGCGAAAGCTGATTTCAGATCATGTGTTCTCATTCTGCTGAATCTATCTGCCGCTTTTGATGCTGTAAATCATCAGATTCTCCTGTACACCCTCTCTTCACTGGGCATCACAAGATCTGCATTTCATTGGTTTGAATCTTACCTCATAGGTAGGTCTTTCAGGGTGGCCTGGGGAGAGGAGGTATCCAAAGCAAATCAACTGGTCAATGGGGTTCCTCAGGGATCAGTTCTTGGACCCCTCCTCTTCTCCATATACACTACATCACTGGATCCCATCAAACAAGTACATGGTTTCTTCTATCATTGCTATGCTGATGACACACAGCTCTATCTTTCATTTCAACCAGACGATCCAACGGTAGCTGCATGGATCTCAGGCTGCCCGGTGGACATCTCAGCATGGATGAAGGAAAATCACCTGGCAAAGACTGAGCTTCTCGTCTTCCCTGTCACTCTGATTTTACCGGATGATTTCACCATCCAACTAGGTTAATCAACAATTATCCATTCAAGTTCAGTCAGAAATCTTGGTGTAATCTTTGATGATCAGCTGACCTTCAAGGACCACATTGCAAAGACAGCTTGACCATGCAGATTTGCATTGCACAACATCAGAATGATCAAGCCCTTCCTAAAAGAGCATGCTGAACAACTTCTTGTTCAGGCCCTTGTCATTTCTAGTCTGGACTACTCTTTTGGCTGGACTTCCATCATGTACAATGCAACAGCAGGTTTGATTTTCAACGAGCCCAAAACGGCCCACATCACACCTGAATCGCATGCTGTATTCCTCAATTGTAAGTCACTTTGGATAAAAGAGTCTGCTAAATGAATAAATGTGTCAGGCAGAGTGTTGACTGTTACCAAGGTGACAGTAGAGTGACAGTTCATCAAGAAGGAAGGCTGCACTGAGCACTATCAAAGACTATAGAATATGCAAGACGTGTCACTCATATAGCTGCTCATATAGTCACTCACATTCTGAGTAAAAGAGCCAATCGCTATTCGGTAAAGTCATTGCGTCACTGCAGCTGCCATTAGAAGTCACATTGCTATAGAAATAGTCAGTGTTCTGGAGACGCGCGCTTAGGACTTTGCAGGTGCATTGGCTGGTCTAGCCTGAAAAATAAGCTTTTTTAACGCTAATTTGGAAGTATCCATTGAAATAAATGCTTCCCCCTTGTGGACACTAACATAATAGGCAACTCTGGCCCCAGAGGGTGATTGTAAATTAAGTTTGCAGGAAATATGCTTAAAATTTCATTCTGCATCGTGTCAGATAATGTGATTTCATTGTAATTCTTTTCACAACGTCACACTGAATTCACCATTAAATATTCATCTCAACAGTTTATGTTGTTGTATATGATATCATTGTAATACATAAAAACAGAGGTAGACATCACCTTTTCTGTGTTATCATGTTTGGTTCAGGAGATATAATACATAATTTGGTTATGGCGGAAAGTAAAATGGCCGCCATTTTTGCGATGGCTTAATTTCTGAAAATGTTCAGGGCTTTTTCATGCTTTTTCAAGTTTCATGCTTTTATGAAAAAGTGAATTTTTTTTTCACATACCACCTAGAGTCTAGACTATAATAGATTTTGTTTAGTGGTGCAGGGGCATTTTTGTTCAATTTGGTGGAATTTTCCAGGCTTGCCCAGCCTGCAGACGCTCCATCTACGTGATTCAGAGAGCAAACAGATGCCAATCAACCGTTTTGCAATTGCCCTCAGTTAGCAAAGAGAGAAATGACTCAAAAGAATGATTAAATCACAAATGATTGTTCATTCGACAGAAATACGGGACACAAACAATAACTGCTGAAATATTTGCAAGAAAAATGTGAAAATGTTTGTCTGTAAGGGTGCTCATAGTACACACAGTGGATACAGCCGTGCACCTGCAGGCACCACTGAACACAAATATATACATAAATACATTTTCAGTGTGTTAATGTTTAACATGCAATTCAAAAGCTTTGTAACTTACTGACAGCCAAGAGGAAGTCTGAGTGGAGCCTGTATGTCATGAGAGGCTCAGAAAGACACCTGGTGGACGGAGCCGAGAATTACATCTTGTTAGTTCTCTCAGAAAAAAAACTTTTGGTTATTTTCAGCTCTCTCAAATTGAGAAAGGTACACTCTATTTCAGTGTAATTTTCCTGAATGTACAGTTCCCACTAGCGTTTTGAATCTCCATAAGAAGTAATAACATCAGCCTGTAACATGTAGAAAAACCTAAGGAACACACTAACCTGAGGTAATTCTTGAGGCCGCTGGTGATGGTCTTGTTGTCCCAGGTATCTGGGTCAAGATCCATATCTGATGCTGCTTTGGGTGCTGTAAGAGAAAACCAGGAACATGTACACCATTATTTGTGTGCAAATGCTGGGGTCATATTTAAAGGTGTCTGACCCATGGAAAACTGCTAATCCAAAATAAAAGCAATGTATAACGTCTTGTAGAGTGAAGTAACTTACAGAATGCTGTGGTCATGAGTTTCTGAACTTTTGAGTTTATTCCACCGACTCTGTACAAACCCATAGTGTTGAGCCCTGCTGAGAGGAGAACATATACAGTACATACAAAAAAAAAAGGAATGTTTTAGCCACAATAAATATCCTATACATGACATAAAAGGAAATCAGTACTCCAGGAAACACACAACTCACCTCTCACCTCCACCAGCTGTATACACTTCCTCACAAAATTAAAGCCAGTTTCGTTTAAATATGCTGCAAAAGACAGGTGAACAGAAACAACATATTCAATAGATAGATTTAGCTTGTGTCACACTCTGGGGGATACAGCTTACTCCGGTTGTGCTAAATGTAATGCGATCGACCTTGTAAAAGGAAATGAGAGAGCAGAGACACACAAAGGGTGTAGTGAAGGGAAACAGAACCCATTATCTGAACGAGTGTTTGTTAAACACAGTTAATCTGATGAGAGCATGTGAGGTCAGACTCAAACGTCAAGCTCACTCTGACTGAAACAAAAACAAATAGGCAAGAAAATAAAATGAATTAATTAATAACACTGCGGCTTTGCTTAAAGACTTAAATACTTACTCTCCTCTTTCTTGCTCAGAATAGCAGGAAGGTTGTAGATCTGGAAGAGAAAAAAAAGTATTATATTAAGTGAATCAAGAATTACTTGTTGAGCAATGAAATTTCAGATAAATGGCGTATCGATTTTTTACATGTTCTGACAAAAATACCTGAGCTTGAGGATCTTCTGAAGCTTGAATCAATACAGGAGCAAATGATGACAGCTATGTCAAGATTGTATTAAATCAGACAAGAAATCTGCTTGAGGACTCACCGGCTCTTTGCCATCCATAGCTTCCAACCAGAGTCTCCTGTTGGACTCAGACAGCGCTTGTAGCGTGATAATGCCATGCCTGAAGACAACGCAGCACTTAAAAGTCTGACATGCTCTAGAAATATCTTACTCATCTACATCTACTCATCTAATATAGTTCCTGAATAGAGCCTTTGGAGAAACTGAAGCATGTAAAGGATTTAGACCCAAATGAAATGTTGCCACATACTATACAATTCACCCCAAAATGAAAATTGTGTCATAATTTACTCATCCTGATGTCATTCCAAATCTGTATGACTTTCTTTCTTCTGTGAATTGTAAAAAAGGATATTTTGAAGGCAGTTGCTAACTAAACATTTTTGGTTACCACTGACTTCCATAGTATGAAAACTGTTCTTCCATTGTATGAAAACTTCTGTAAATGATGACAAAATGTTCTTTTTTTGGGCAAACTATCCCTTTAAGTCAGGTTGAGTAGCAATTGTTCACCCGCCAAAAAGATGATGCCATTCCAAACCTGTAAGACTTTCTTCCTTAAATGAAACACAAATAATTAAACTGTTCTTTTCCATAGAATGTAGGGCTGTCAAAATGACTGAAAAACTAAATTCGAACTTTCTACTTAAATATGAATTATATAATTAAATTCGAATTATATTCTAATTTAAAAGGCATAATTTCAGTTAAGGGAAAAAAAGCTATTGGCTTCTCTCCCGAGGCCACAAGAGGGCGCATCGAGCAAAATATTATGCACGTTTCTTCAAAGCATAATAAAATAACACGACTATCTTTGAAAAAAGTGCATAATGTTTAAAATAATGTTTATAAACCATATATAATTAATAAAGTTGCTTAAACAATTAGAAAAAAAAACAGCACCATGCATGTATGTATAGTTTAATACAAAGGACCGAAAACCAATCACAAAGAGTAGGCTACTTTCTTCATTTAAAAACATGAGATACAGTGGGATGGGGAAAAACCGCCATAAAGTCTTGAGACATGTTTTTTAAAAGTTGAACTTACATTCATTTTACATGGCTTTCTAAACATGCGGCTCTCTTGTGCGAGATGCGAGTGCAACGCTGATAGATGTCCCTCTAGAAAATGTGATAAATATGCGTTCTGTGTGAACGGCTTGGTTTCAGTTTCGCCGTAAACAACATCTTCTCCACACTGATGCTCTCGTTTTCCGCAATATATTGAATGAACACGTAGCAGTGCCGCCTCTAGTGGGTTCAACTGGATAGGCTAACAAAAGCATTAAAATGCAATGACACTTAGCCTACATCGTCATCGAATTTCGTGCACCACTGATAAGGCTGCCTGACGGCTGACGCAGACCTAAAATTTGAATGCAACGTTTTTGCATTCGAATGTGATTTTTTTTTTATTATTCGACGAATATTCAAAATTATAATTTTTATGACAGCCCTAATAGAATGTAATACACAGAGAACGCAAAACCAATTTTTTAGTCTTATTGATTTGGAATATATCATATATGAGCATACTTTGCATAGTTTTGTCTCATTTTTAGAGCTTGACAGCCCCTGGTGATTGTATGCTGTGTATGGCGAGCAGCGTGAACATTCTTCAAAACATCTCCTTTCGTGTTCCATGGAAAAAACAAAGCCATATGAGTTTGAAATGACAATGCATTTGAGGGTAATTGTGTCTTTAAATGTTTGAACTAAAATCAAATGTGATATCTTAAAAACCTTTCAATTTCCCAAGCTCAGTAACACTACACATACATGAAAGTATAATTCTTCTACTTCTAAAACTACTTCACTTACATAAGAATCAATTTATCTATATTCTGTATTTTCACTCTGAGTTTAACACCATTTAGAATCACAAGGACCAATTAATCCACCCATAAATATTACCCGTAGATCTTCACACATGATTTGACTGCATTTGTGGTAACCGTAACTGTGAGGTGAGTGTTAGAGCGAGCTCATAGCCATTAATACGCTCCTCGCTGCAGATACAGCCATGCCTGTGCAACAGCTGTCACTAATATCTGTGCATGGATGAACAAGCTATACGCTCAGCTATGCTTTGATTATTATCCTGCTTGTTAGGGCAAGCACACTGCAGTGCAGTTTAAAGGTAATGGTAGGTGTGTTTTCTGAGAGATTTTTGTACATGAGTGTATAATAGCATTTATAATGTTCCAGAAATGGAACATTTTGAGATGGAATTTTAAGTGAACTACTGAACAACTTTGTTCCAAAACGTAGTGGGCTGCCTTGCTGTTTGCTGTCTACATAGGCAGCAGCTTTGTGAAATAACATCCTATTTGTCATAAAAACCTAATCAGTGAATGATTAAAAAAAATAATAAATCACACACACACACACACACACACACACACACACACACACACACACACACACACACACACACACACACACACACACACACAACATTTCTTATTTTGGATTCTTCACAGATCTTGTTAAAAAAAAACAAATAAATAACTTCAATAATTAAACAAATCATAATGTGTAAAATTTAAATAAATTATCTTACAATGAAAACAATCAAAATCAAACACTAAAAACTAAATATTAAATAAATATATTAAATAAATTAATCATTTAATATCTTAAAATCTCAGGAGGTACTTAAGGTAAATGTTTTAGGTCAAAGGGGCTGACAAAATAAATAAATCAAAATAATAAATAATAATAGTGCTTTCTCTGTGAAGGAAACATGCAGTTCTGCCTAAGATTTGTGCAAAAATTAGGCATGTTAGAAGAAAAACTGCCTTTTAGGCCTTTGCATTGGATGATGCCTTAAAAGGCTTTCTGGATAGGCAGCTCAGTATATTTTTCTATCATTGAATGTTTCCTCTCCATCTTGCCTAACTGTAGCCTGGTGTAGCCATAGCTAATGTTGATTTGATGTTGTGATGTTTGTTCCTTGATGTCAAGTGATAATGTGATTTCCAGATCAAAAATCACTCAGCCAGTTAAATCAAATCAAACTGTTATCCCACCAATTATAGGTGCAGGGAATGTGTTGGATTTTCATCATGCAATCCTTTAAAACTATCAGAGTGAGAAATGAGCTTTGATCAGCGTGGGATTTCAAATGCATGAGATCACAAGCAGCACACATGCGCTTCAACATGCTTCTGGGCTGGTCACATACCGGGCTTTAAAGAAAAATTGCAGTGGTCTGAAAAAAGATCCACGATAGATGGTATTTCTAGATTGAAATAAACACAGAGAAGGGACAGGGGAAATGGGCACATACAGCACAAGGTAAACTGTCAGAAAAACAACAGTGCAACCTTACACTAGGTGGCAAAGTACATGAACACACAAAAAGTTACATTTGCTACTACACACAGATCTGATGGACTGAGTGTAAGTGGAATGTGCACGTTTTAATACGTGTGCACAAATGCTTACATACATAAATAAATATTTGCCACCTAATAACGTAAGACTGTGCCGTGATGGCAGATGTAAGTAAAAAAAGGAGAAGATTATACAGTTCAAATATTACAGAAGACGGTGAAATAAAAGACACAAGAAGCATGCAGAAAACAATAATTCAGGCCACTCTTAAAACAAGAAGGAAAAATTCATATTTGAGAAACAGAAGCTATAGCACGTGTTAAAAAGAGGTAGGAATTCATCCAAAAATGAACATTTGGGATTCATTTACTCTCCCTCAAGTACTGTAGTTACAAACCTGTGTGACTTGTAAAACACAAAAGGTGATATTATGAAGAATGTTCACACAGTTCTTTTCCATAGAAAGAACATATACAATAAATGTTAGAAATAAAAAAAGCATCATTAAAATAAAAAAAATAAAATAATTAGAATAGTCTAAATAATACGATGGCGTTTTAGTGCCACGTTAAAATAATTTAAAAAAATCTTAAGATTATGAGCTTAAAGTCGTAATATTTCGAGAATAAAGTCGAAATTACGAGAATAAAGATGAAATATTTCGAGAATAAAGTCGAAATGTTTCGAGAATAAAGTCGAGATGTTTCGAGAATAAAGTCAAAATGTTTCGAGAATAAAGTCGAGATGTTTCAAGAATAAAGCTGAAATGTTTCGAGAATAAAGTCGAGATGTTTCGAGAATAAAGTCGAGATGTTTCAAGAATAAAGCTGAAATGTTTCGAGAATAAAGTCGAAATGTTTCGAGAATAAAGTCGAAATGTTTCGAGAATAAAGTCGAGATGTTTTGAGAATAAAGTCGAAATGTTTCGAGAATAAAGTCGAGATGTTTCAAGAATAAAGCTGAAATGTTTCGAGAATAAAGTCGAGATGTTTCGAGAATAAAGTCAAAATGTTTCGAGAATAAAGTCGAGATGTTTCGAGAATAAAGTCGAAATGTTTCGAGAATAAAGTCGAAATGTTTCGAAAATAAAGTCGAAATATTTCGAGAATAAAGCTGAAATGTTTCGAGATTAAAGTCGAAATGTTTCGAGAATAAAGTCAAAATGTTTTGAGAGTTTAAATCGTATAAATTAAAGTCATACTATTTTGAGAGTATAGCCTATATTGCGCGTGCAAATAACCCAGATTGAGAGCACCGGGAGAAGTTGCCAGGCCACTGGAATTGATTTGAATATTGTTGCATTCGAGCGGCCACATCATCTTACTGGGATGAGGAAGAGTCAATTTTAAGGACTCGCGGAAACAGCTTAATATCAAGAATATGATATTTATTAACAGACTGAACAGCTCTCTTATTTAACCCTTTTTAATACAAATATATGTGGGATTATTAGCAGAAATCATACCATGTGTCATATTCGCAGGGACAATACGCTTGGAAATAATATTTCATATCTTCGATTGCATTCGTTATTTGTATAGTTGAGTAATCGCAATAATTTTGTGTTTTGTTGCTTTTGTAACACAGCTCAGCTTTCAAATTCTGTCAATTTTATCTCGAAATACAAATTATAAATGTGTTTTTCCTCTTTATTTAAAGTTTATAGAAAAGTGAAGGAACATCGGAAGGCATGAAAAAAAACCCAGTAGCCTAATTTAATGAAACGAATGTATCACTGTAATCGGAAAGATGACTGATTCACATGCCGCTTAAACTGAAGTGAATACAGCGATCTGTCACGCCACATTAAAGAGTGTGAAAAACACATTATTGTAATAGACATAGGCTATTGTTTGTAGGCTATTTCGCTATAAAACTGACAGACTGTGAAAGCTGAGACTTTGAAATATCTCGAAATATCTTGAAATATCTCGAAATATACCGGTGCTCCCAATCCGGGCCATTTGTATGCGCACTAGGCTAGAATATACTTTCGAAATATTGTAACTTTAATCTTGTAGCCTACTAATTAATTCTCCTAATTTTGACTTTATTCTCAAAATATTTTGACTTTATTCTCATGACATTTCGACTTTATTCTCAAAATATTTTGACTTTATTCTCGTAATATTTCAACTTTATTTTCGTTATTTCGACATTATTCTCTAAACATTTCAACTTTATTCTCGTAGTATTTCGACTTTATTCTCGAAATATTATGACTAATCTCGTAATTTTAGAGTTTGTTTTTTTAATGTGGCACTAAAATGCCGACGTAGAATAACCTGCGTGCTATATTTCTTTTGAAGATTATATATATATATATATATATATATATATATATATATATATATATATATATATATATATATATATATATAT